>NC_092225.1:17563001-17863001 GCF_036320965.1 Panulirus ornatus
ATCCATACTTGGAATGCGGAAAAAAATATTATGTATATAAGTCATGGATCCTCATTAGTTAATTTGTTTTCCCTTCGGGTGGATTACAGTGAATTAAGAAGCATGAACTCTCCTTGTGATTACATCTAAGGACGCTATGCTTTGAGAACGTACGTATACGTGTTCTGCGTTGAGATACACACCCTGAACCTACCTACCCTCTGCTGAGATTACGAAATTCTGTCACTAATCAGGAGGAAGAGATAGCTGGATGTGCGCCCCAGGTCGTACCACGTACAGCAAGGGTGTGCGGCTCCACCAGATGTGTAAATGTGGGCCTGGTATGGCTGCACGACCATTGAGCACGACGGTACGACTCTCGAGCGCGACGGGACGACCCTTGTGTATAATGGTCTTACCTTTTGACCTGATGATGAAGGGTTAGGTCATAGGGTACGTCATCATAACCAGTGGGTTCTGAAACGTACTTAAGGATTGAATTATCGTGCTCAAGGGTCATGCTGTCGTGCTCGCGTCGTACAGTCGTGCTCAATGGTCGTATCGTCGTGCTCAAGGGTCGTACCGTCGTGCTCAAGGATCACACCATCGAGTTCAGGAGATTCTGAACATTGAATGCAGATTTTGCGTTTGTGATATTCGATGAAATACTATGAATCATGATGAATGAATATATATATATACATATATATATATATATATATATATATATATATATATATATATATATATATATATATATATATATATATATATATATATATATCTTCCTAGCGGACTCCAAGAGGCTGTTTTGGGGGTTGAGGTAATGAATAACAGATGTTGGTCAGCCAATGTGTTCATGTGGCGGATCATTCACATTCTGAGATTGCCAGTGTGGCAGATGGGTGTGAGCCTGAATTCCTAATTGCTTTAGGCTAAGTATTGACTAAGTATTGACTAAGAATAAGCAGTGCGTATTTTGAGCATCAAGAAACTGCATTAAGAGTGGTAACCGACCCCAGAATAATGAGTACAAGGCTTGCCCCCAAACCCTACCCCAGCGGATGGTGAGAAGCCATTGTGTAAGACGGGAAACTCTATACAACACACTCGAGAGGTGCTGTTGAGACAAGGTGACCAGAGTTCACGACAACAATGGAAGTCTTTTGGCCCCCCTTTTTGCCACCTGGACGCGTCCCCTCACCCACAAAACATGACAGTCCCTATTTTTCTCCCCCTTAAGAGATGTGGAGTACATTTCTATTCCCCCTTACCCCGCTAAAACCTAATGGTTCTTAACGGGACGCAACTACAGTGGTCAATAGGTTTAGGTTTTGTTAAATGACGTTATCAGTGATAACGGTAAAGCCGATATAAGTTTTCTTTGTCGTCTATCATATAAATAGATAAAGACTTGAAGTGTCCTGGTCTACATTGAAGAATTATCAAGTGTACTGGTCTCAGTCGAAGAATGATCATATCGACTATTATATTTCTCTAAATCATCCCACAGACACTTCATATACCTGAGTCTGATGGAAGAGATTGTGGAAAGTAGAGGATGAAGGTGATCTGGTGATCAAAAGAAACAATGAAAAGAAAATTCGATTGAGTTCAGAAAGCGGGGTAGGAGAGCAATGGTTATGTTAATGAAGTTAATGTTTCAGTCACACACACACACACACATACACACACACACACACACACACATATATATATATATATATATATATATATATATATATATATATATATATATATATATATATATATATATGTATATATATATATATATATATATATATATATATATATATATATATATATATATATATATATATATATATATATATATGTATATATATGAGTTTTTCCTCTCGGCTCTGGTCTTATCTGTTATCTGTCATTTATGATTTTATCACAAAACAGATAAAGGATTAAGTATTCGACACTTCCTTTTGATTACATTCAGATGGAGAGAGAGAGAGAGAGAGAGAGAGAGAGAGAGAGAGAGAGAGAGAGAGAGAGAGAGAGAGAGATAACCAACCACGTAGAAGGCAGATACATCATAAAATTGCACTAACACGCGTTTAGTGTGTAGTTAATGACTGTATAAAATTCGCAATAAATCATTCAGAGATTTCATGCAATTCGTGCAAAAAAACGGAATAAAACTTGTTGGTATATCAGTAATATATATATATATATATATATATATATATATATATATATATATATATATATATATATATATATATATATATATATATATATATATTCCTATGAGTCCACGGGGAAATGAAAGACGATAAGTTCCTAAGTACACTTTCTTGTAATAATCACTTCATCAGAGGAGATAGAAGAAAGAAGCATAACAGTCACTTGATAGACATGAAGGAGACGTAGCTAGGACGCCATTTGGTAAACAAGTTACTGCCCGAATGTAGGTCGAGTGTGTTCAAGTCTGGCAATAAGCGTATCATAAACTTATCGATATATATATATATATATATATATATATATATATATATATATATATATATATATATATATATATATGTGTGTGTGTGTGTGTGTGTGTGTGTGTGTGTGTGTGTGTGTGTGTTTATATCTATTTTGATCATGTATTTATATATCCAATGATAAGAAAATCTTCCTACGACCCATTCATTGCCAGCATCACTGGTGGCTGGAGCTAATGCGTCTCAACCAGAACTAAATCCTAAAACAATTTCCCACCGATACCCAGGCGGACCACACGCCGATGACGAGCTCCTCTTATCGGGCCGGTATCGGCAGGTTAAGCTGTCAGCCAGGGAATTTACCGACCTATTTGCTAGACATGTGTTTCTTGGCCGGGTTTATCGTCTGGTGTTGCCAGAGATGTGTTTCCTGGCCGGGTTTAATGTCTGGTGTTGCCAGAGATGTGTTTCCATGCACGAGTATGTTGTCTAATGTTGTCAGGGATGTGTTTCGTGATCGAGAATAGTGTTCTTTGTGGCTCACGATGTGTTTATTACCTGATTTGATTGACTTAGTGTTGCCAGTCATGTGTTTCTCGGTGGGGTTTGGTGATCAGTTTTGCCAGAGACGTGTTTTTTTTTTGGCTGGGTTTAGTGTTCAGTGTTGCCAGGCACATGTTTCGTGGCTGAGTTTAGTGTTCAGTGTTGCCAGGCACGTGTTTCTTGGCCGGGTTTATTTAACAGTGCTTCGCGAGATATTCATTTGACCGTATTTATTGTCAAATGCTGTCAACCGTGTGTTTCATTCTTGAGTTTCTCGTCTAGCGTTGTCAGAGATGTGTTTCCTGGACCGCCTCTCTTATCTAGTGTTGCCAGACATGTGTTTATGAGCTAGTTTTATTACCTAAGATTGCCATGTGTTCACTATTAGTTCTCGGTGTTTCATTAACAGTTGCCATAAAAGTGTTGCCCACCTGATCATGTCTGTCTGTTCTTTCGCATATCACGAACCCAAGTGTTCTTTTGTGTCCTGCAGAACATTGTTTTGTTCGTGTGATATCACTCACACCACCTTATCATAAATAGAGTCCTTCGATCTTTCTTCTTCTTGTAGATTTAATGTTCTCTCCTTTCCCTTCATACAGTGTGCTGTTGGTGGAATTCAGCCTCCAATCACATCGTTATGTAAAGGGATTAGAAACCCAACATTGCTTCTTGTATCGTGAGGGTGGTTGAGTTTGCTATCAGGTTAGTGGTTGAATTCATTATACATATTATCATTTTGCGAAGGGTTGGCTTTACCATTAACAGCATAATCACGAGGATGTGTGTGTGTGTGTGTGTGTGTGTGTGTGTGTGTGTGTGTGTGTGTGTGTGTGGATCCAAAATAATAGTGAAATGTCTTCTGATAGTAAGATGTTTACAAATCCCTCGCTATATTATTGTATACACAATACATGCTCTTAGTAAACACAAGCGGTAGAATCTCAGATAACAAGCATTGCCACAAGTAACTATAAATTCCAGCAGTAATGGCAGTAATGGCAACAGTAGCGATGGAGAAATTCGAATGAAAGAATCGAACCCCTTGATCCTCAAATGGGAGTGCAGTGGACTCGTACGGATGACCAGTAGATTTCATACATTGGACAGTTTGTGGGGTTGTTTGATGGTTATATTTTGAATAGTTTGTGGGTTGTTTGATGGTTATATGTTGAATAGTTTGTGGGTTGTTTGATGGTCATATTTTGAATAGTTTGGGGTTGTTTGATGGTCATATTTCGAATAGTTTGTGGGTTGTTTGATGGTTATATTTTGAATAGTTTGTGGGTTGTTTGATGGTTATATGTTGAATAGTTTGTGGGTTGTTTGATGGTCATATTTTGAATAGTTTGTGGGTTGTTTGATGGTCATATTTTGAATAGTTTGTGGGTTGTTTGATGGTTATATATTAAATAGTTTGTGGGTTGTTTGATGGTTATGTTTTGAATAGTTTGTGGGTTGTTTGATGGTCATATGTTGAATAGTTTGTGACTTGTTTGATGGTTATATTTTGAATAGTTTGTGAGTTGTTTGATGGTTATGTTTTGAATAGTTTGTGGTTGTTTGGTGGTCATATGTTGAATAGTTTGTGGGTTGTTTGATGGTTATATATTAAATAGTTTGTGAGTTGTTTGATGGTTATGTTTTGAATAGTTTGTGGGTTGTTTGTTGGTCATATTTTGAATAGTTTGTGGGTTGTTTGATGATTATGTTTTGAATAGTTGTGGGTTGTTTGTTGGTCATATTTTGAATAGTTTGTGGGTTGTTTGATGGTTATGTTTTGAATAGTTTGTGGGTTGTTTGATGGTCATATTTTGAATACTTTGTGGGTTTTTTGATGGTTATATTTTGAATAGTTTGTGGGTTGTTTGATGGTTATGTTTTGAATGGTTTGTGGGTTGTTTGATGGTCATATTTTGAATACTTTGTGGGTTTTTTGATGGTTATATTTTGAATAGTTTGTGGGTTTGTTTGACGTTTATATAATGGACATATTGTGGGTTTCTCTAACTGAAAGTAACATGAGGGAAATGCAATCAAGGAACAGAAATTACATACTTAGGATGATTTGATGATGGAATTCATTCCGGATGCAAAGCAATTACTTTGAATGACATGATGGCAGAAAGTTACGTTGCATGTCAAGATAACTGAAAATTACTTTGAATGTCAAGATTGCCGAAAATCACTTTGCATGTCATGATTGCTGAGAATTGTTTTGCATATCAAGATAAATGAAATCACTTTTCATATCAAAATAGCAGAGAAATACTTCGCATACAAAATTGCATAAAACTACTATGTGTGTCAAGATTGAAGACATTACTTCGCAAGACGAGTTCGTAGAAAATTACTTTGCATGTCAAGAAAACGTAATCATTTTGCAATTGAAGATAACAGATTAATTCACATGCCAATATAACAGAAAATATTTGCATATCAAGATAGCAGAAAAATGCTTTGTTTGTCAATATAGCATAGAATTACCTTGCATGCCAAGGTAACAGAAAGTTACTTTGAATCTCAAGATAGCAGAAAATGACTTTCCCTGCCAAGATAGCAGAATTTTGCTTTTGGAGGCCATAAGACGAAAACTTTGATGTGGCTCTAACCATGATGGCCTGGTATCTTTTCGTCTTCTCGAGCTTCGAAAGATAATCTGAGATAACGAGGAACACATCAGGTTTCAATCAAACGGTGAAATGCCTTTTACCAGATGGGCCCACGCAGCCTAACCCTTAGTGGTGAAATAGAATTTACGAACATGATTGTCCTCTGTGTTTGGCCAGGCGCTTGCTGGAAATTGCGCATGGGTTACCCTACAGCGTAGTGGAGAGCATAGTTAGGAAGAGAGAGAGAGAGAGAGAGAGAGAGAGAGAGAGAGAGAGAGAGAGAGAGAGAGACTATGCATTTTGTGTCATGTATTGATCACATAGTTATTATAACGTATGCAAACAACAGAGTGAATAATTTTGCATGGAGAAATTATCAGTAATCGTCTTAACAATTACTTTAGTCATAATTACCTTACTGGTAATCGCCTTAGTCATAATCACCAGACTGGTAATCACCTTACCGGTAATCACTTTGCTGGTTAGGATATTAAGGCTATTATCTTGAGTACACCAACATTATCCCGTACTTATAGAGATCCAATAAAGTAATCTATGAATCATTTTGGGATATACTGTTGTAATTGAACAATACAGTGATTATAACAGAATTCCAGAGAAATATCTCTAGTCTAATAGAATACAAATACGGTGTAAATCAAGTCTCTTCGAATTATTTTTCATGAACTTCACCTTCGCCATCAACATCAAAAATAATCAATTGGAAATAGTTTCCATGTTGAGAACAACCACACGAGCATTGATCGTTATGATGGTCTCCCTCTTCGGACGTGCAGCGAAGCCATGGAATTCCGACGTTAGTGGCTGTCGCTCAAGCAACACAGCATTTCCACCTTAAAGAACTGAGTGTACGAAACACTGAAGGAGTTAAATGATTACTCCCTGCCGTATTCCCTTCTTTTCGCACACTTCCTTGCGTTTCATCCAAAATGGCCATAATTGGGGCATACTTTAACCCGGCCATATACATTACTATATATATATATATATATATATATATATATATATATATATATATATATACATATATATATATATATATATATATATATTTTTTTTTTTTTTTTTTTTTTTTTTATACCTCGTCGCTGTCTCCCGCGGTTGCGAGGTAGCGCAAGGAAACAGACGAAAGAAATGGCCCAACCCCCCCCCCCCATACACATGTACATACACACGTCCACACACGCAAATATACATACCTACACAGCTTTCCATGGTTTACCCCGGACGCTTCACATGCCTTGATTCAATCCACTGACAGCACGTCAACCCCTGTATACCACATCGCTCCAATTCACTCTATTCCTTGCCCTCCTTTCACCCTCCTGCATGTTCAGGCCCCGATCACACAAAATCCTTTTCACTCCATCTTTCCACCTCCAATTTGGTCTCCCTCTTCTCCTCGTTCCCTCCACCTCCGACACATATATCCTCTTGGTCAATCTTTCCTCACTCATTCTCTCCATGTGCCCAAACCATTTCAAAACACCCTCTTCTCCTCTCTCAACCACGCTCTTTTTATTTCCACACATCTCTCTTACCCTTACGTTACTTACTCGATCAAACCACCTCACACCACACATTGTCCTCAAACATCTCATTTCCAGCACATCCATCCTCCTGCGCACAACTCTATCCATAGCCCACGCCTCGCAACCATACAACATTGTTGGAACCACTATTCCTTCAAACATACCGATTTTTGCTTTCCGAGATAATGTTCTCGACTTCCACACATTTTTCAAGGCTCCCAAAATTTTCGCCCCCTCCCCCACCCTATGATCCACTTCCGCTTCCATGGTTCCATCCGCTGACAGATCCACTCCCAGATATCTAAAACACTTCACTTCCTCCAGTTTTTCTCCATTCAAACTCACCTCCCAATTGACTTGACCCTCAACCCTACTGTACCTAATAACCTTGCTCTTATTCACATTTACTCTTAACTTTCTTCTTCCACACACTTTACCAAACTCCGTCACCAGCTTCTGCAGTTTCTCACATGAATCCGCCACCAGCGCTGTATCATCAGCGAACAACAACTGACTCACTTCCCAAGCTCTCTCATCCCCAACAGACTTCATACTTGCCCCTCTTTCCAAGACTCTTGCATTTACCTCCCTAACAACCCCATCCATAAACAAATTAAACAACCATGGAGACATCACACACCCCTGCCGCAAACCTACATTCACTGAGAACCAATCACTTTCCTCTCTTCCTACACGTACACATGCCTTACATCCTCGATAAAAACTTTTCACTGCTTCTAACAACTTGCCTCCCACACCATATATTCTTAATACCTTCCACAGAGCATCTCTATCAACTCTATCATATGCCTTCTCCAGATCCATAAATGCTACATACAAATCCATTTGCTTTTCTAAGTATTTCTCACATACATTCTTCAAAGCAAACACCTGATTCACACATCCTCTACCACTTCTGAAACCACACTGCTCTTCCCCAATCTGATGCTCTGTACCTGCCTTCACCCTCTCAATCAATACCCTCCCATATAATTTACCAGTAAATTTTAGGGAGAATAAAAAGATGTTCTGGAAGGAGGTAAATAGGGTGCGTAAGACAAGGGAGCAAATGGGAACTTCAGTGAAGAGCGTAAATGGGGAGGTGATAACAAGTAGTGGTGATGTGAGAAGGAGATGGAATGAGTATTTTGAAGGTTTGTTGAATGTGTCTGATGACAGAGTGGCAGATATAGGGTGTTTGGGTCGAGGTGGTGTGCAAAGTGAGAGGGTTAGGGAAAATGATTTGGTAAACAGAGAAGAGGTAGTAAAAGCTTTGCGGAAGATGAAAGCCGGCAAGGCAGCAGGTTTGGATGGTATTGCAGTGGAATTTATTAAAAAAGGGGGTGACTGTATTGTTGACTGGTTGGTAAGGTTATTTAATGTATGTATGACTCATGGTGAGGTGCCTGAGGATTGGCGGAATGCGTGCATAGTGCCATTGTACAAAGGCAAAGGGGATAAGAGTGAGTGCTCAAATTACAGAGGTATAAGTTTGTTGAGTATTCCTGGTAAATATATATATATACATATATATATTTTTTTTTTTTCAAACTATTCACCATTTCCCGCGTTAGCGTGGTAACGTTAAGAACAGAGCACTGGGCCTTTGGGGGAATATCCTCACCTGGCCCCCTTCTCTGTTCCCTCTTTTGGAAAATTAAAAAAAAAAAAAAAGAGAGAGAGGGGAGGATTTCCAGCCCCCCGCTCCCTCCCCTTTCAGTCGCCTTCTACGACACGCAGGGAATACGTGGGAAGTATTCTTTCTCCCCTATCCCCAGGGATATATGTATATATATATATATATGTATATATATATACACACCATTTCTTTGATATCCAATGTATATCTCTATTTTGTTTTTCCACGGGATTTTAAACGTCTCAGTCTGGAGCAGCTGCGGTAGAAGTGAGAGAGAGAGAGAGAGAGAGAGAGAGATGCGTTCCTCACCTTACGAGATAGCCTGGCTGAGGGTAGGAAGGAGGTGGGGTAGGGTGGTGGTTGTATAGTGGTGGTCTTGGCTGCTGTGTTCCCGCCAGACACATGAGACCTGATCTGTGACGAGAGTGAGAACCACTCACCAGGAACAGGAGTGTTGCAGCTTACACAGGCATGGATGTGGGGCTTCGATTTGTTGCCTTGTCTCTGCTGCTGCTGCTGCCCTGCGTCTCTCTCTCTCTCTCTCTCTCTCTCTCTCTCTCTCTCTCTCTCTCTCTCTCTCTCTCTCTCTCTCTCTCTCTCTCTCTCTCTCTCTCTATCTATCTATCTATCTATTTCCCTCTCTCCCGTGCACTGGGCCAAATTTATGAAAGAGGAAAACTGTAAGTTGATGTCAGATTATTCAAAAAGATTTGTTTGTATGATTCACTGATAATTATGCTGTATTTCGCGGACGGATATTCTTTGGATTTTTCTATGTTGGCTCCTTCGTTCAGCATTTCTCGAGACAGCGGTTCGATCCTACATTTGGACCACACAGGCATGTAAGAAGCTTCATATGGATATTGTGTCTCATGGCAAATTTATATTGAGAGAAGATGATAACCAAATCGCAAATTAAAAGATGATTTTTCTTGAAAATACGAAAAAATAGATGAAAATGATTAGCCTAGTCATTGATTCGATACACGAATCTGAAGACGATTGTTAAGTCTTACGAATTCGTATCGCTCTTACGAATGAATATATGATGTATAAGCTTGTACCTACACCCATCCCCCTTTGTTTAGAGCTCTCGCGATTCCTCTTTGGGAGTGGGAATCGAACCCGTGACATGTTGCACTACTTTATAACTCTGTCACTGGACTAATACACATGAAGCCACCGTTGATCTCTGGATTACGTTGTCTGTCGCGGGTTTCCTGCTTTATTCATCTCCTACGTTCACGGAGGAAGGAGTGGCTCAGTGAGAGGTGAGGGGTCTCGTGTGTGAAGACGTAGGTGAATGGCGTCCTTGGCTTTGCCAAGCGCGTGGGGTTCAATTGCTACACCTGAATGATAATAAGAGGTGGAAAGGTTTAACCTAATCCCTTGAACACGGCTAATCCTTTGGCACGAAGGTACGACCTCTGAGCACGACGATACGACCTCTGGACACGACGATACGACCCTAGGGCACGATGGTAGATTTCCTGGGTATGATTAGCTTGGCCTTTGATCTGACCCTTAAAGGTCAGGTCGAAGACTGGGGCCCTGGTGGCCGAGGGGGTTATAATGTCGGGCTCAAGGGTTGTCGTACCGTTGTGCTCCAGGGTTGTACCGTCGTGCTCTAGGATCGTCGTACCTCTGAGCCCCAGGGTTGTGCTGTCGTGCTCTAGGATCGTCGTACCTCTGAGCCCCAGGGTTGTGCTGTCGTGCTCTAGGATCGTCGTACCTCTGAGCCCCAGGGTTGTGCTGTCGTGCTCTAGGATCGTTGTACCTCTGAGCCCCAGGATTGTACCGTCGTGCTCTAGGATCGTCGTACCTCTGAGCCCCAGGGTTGTACCGTCGTGCTCTAGGATCGTTGTACCTCTGAGCCCCAGGGTTGTGCTGTCGTGCTCTAGGATCGTTGTACCTCTAAGCCCCAGGGTTGTACCGTCGTGCTCTAGGATCGTCGTACCTCTGAGCCCCAGGGTTGTGCTGTCGTGCTCTAGGATCGTTGTACCTCTAAGCCCCAGGGTTGTACCGTCGTGCTCTAGGATCGTCGTACCTCTGGGCCCCAGGGTTGTGCTGTCGTGCTCAAGTTCAGAAAACAAACGTGATTTGCTGTCATCCGTAATACTATACTGAAGAAAATTACCGTCGTCTAGAGCGAGTTTACTATAGAATCACTAGGTCTCCATCGACCCATCAAGCCTTGCATGACGGGGAAGGCTATTGATTTCCCAGGATTATCTGGGATTTTGCTTCACCTCGTTCGTTTTTCCAGAGGTCTCTCGCTCGTCCCACGTTCTTCATTAGCTGGGATTTTCAGTCGCTGTCGGTGAGGTGCTTGAAGACTGGCGGGAAGCCTGTATAAATGCCATTGTATAAAGACAAGTGGGAACAAAAGTGAGTGTTGCAATGACAGAGGTGTTCATGAGTTTTGCGTTAACAACTTTTAACGGTAATTTATTCAAGTGTTTAACACATCTAAAAAGGGACTTTTTCCCACCTTAGAGAGAGAGAGAGAGAGAAGAGAGAGAGAGAGAGAGAGAGAGAGAGAGAGAGAGAGAGAGAGAGAGAGAGAGAGAGAGAGAGAGAGATTGGCTAACAGACAACATGGTGTCCATTTGATGTCCACTTTTGCCTTTCGTAAACGTCAAGAATTCCCTACTTCGTTTTCATCGTGAGCTACGCTATACTGAGCAACGTTACTAGGCCAACGACTGTGCCAACCCTCCAAGGAGGGCATAATCAACAACGATTAGCCAATCCATGAACACCAAATCTTGATCAGTTACCCACCTAACATAATCACCCCATCAACGAACACCATTAATCACCGATCAGATTAGGCAATCGGTACTCCACCAACGATTGATCAACTCCATGAACATTACCCCCATAAAACACCTTCATCAGCTGACCGACTTTGCAGTGAGCACTTCGTAAGAGATTGGCTGATGCATAAAACATTCCCGTCCCCCTCCCCCCTCCAAACGACTGAATATGCAAATCACTTCAGGAACGATTGACTACCTTGTATTGACTTATCTTCACAAAGCCTGTAAAAAAGAAAGACAGAAGGAAAGAAGATTGAAAGCTTCATGAAGACCGCACCAAAGATCGGCTACTTCATAAACTCTTTCTATCGACGACTGACTTAGCTCATAAACACTGGACCAACGGTTGACGATCATACACCTCCTCACAAGCGCCAGCCCACCACCGTCTAATGCTACACAAGAGAACCCTAATAATCCTCAGCCAGGCACACGAAGCCTGGCTAATCTGTGCCTCCAGTGGATGATTTACACCAGGATGAACAACCCACCACCACCACCCTCCTCCTCTCCCCTCGTATGCACTCGTTCACATCCTCACAAAGTGTACGTCTACGAGGAGTGAACGAGGGATGTAAACAAACCCGAGTCTGCAAGTCTCTCCACATCTTCTATTTCTGGGTTAGTATCGTATTCATCGACCAGGATGAAAGTATTATCCGGATAACGGGGCCAAATACCCGATGGGTGATTTATGTTGCGCGGGCCAGGAATGCGTGTGGCCATTAAAGGCGTAATTAAGCAGTTTATGTTATTTACGTTCGGCCCTTTATTGAATATTATTTTCTGAAGGGGCCAGGCTCTAGCGGTCTTCATCGGGCGTGGAGTTAGGCCGAAATTCTCAGTCGAAAAGCATTGGAAACCGGAGCTTAGGAGACTATAATCACCAGATCGTACGAGCTTATCTTGCCATATTTCAAGCGAGAATGGAAGGTTGACTTAACAAACTTGTTAAGATTGTGGTTCTGTGGCAGGAATCATTTCAGGCTAAGGGGTTTATTAAGAGCAGTTGTTACACAGTTATAACCAAATGTTCTTTACACTTGACAAGAAGAACGATCGCATACATTTAGTATGTGTAGTGCTGTGTACGTGTATCGCAAGTGTTGTAAGTATTCATCAGATGTGACGTGGTGTGGATACACGATAATTTGGTGGTAGAGTGTTGCTGCTTTCGCAACGTCAAAGTAAGAATTTCCACCATTACTTTAGATGGAAATTCGCACCATCAAAGTGAGAATTTGCACCATCACTTTAGGTGGAAATAGCACCATCAAAGTATGGAATGCGTCATCACTCTGGGAATTCACACCATCAACATGAAAACTCACTATCACCTTAGGAATTTGCACCATCAGCTTAGGAATTCGCACTATCAGCATAGGAATTCGCCCCATCAGACTTAGGAATTCGCTCCATCAACTGAGGAATTCGCACCATCGACTTAGGAATTCGTACCATAAGCCTTGGAATGCGCACCAACAGCCTTGGAATTCGCACCAATATCTTATAAAGCGACGAAACTGATTGAATTAGATTTCACATCTATAACTTTGATTAGGATCCACACCTGTGTCTTGCAAATCGACCAATGACTTTCATTCAGTTTTCATACATGTATAAATTCACTGTAGCAATTTCTTGAGGTTGAATTGATACATTACCAAACACACTTAAACTACTGCTTAGTCAGCTTCCTTGATCATATATTTCTTTTTAATATCGAAGGCTTCAGGCAAGAACAAAGGACCTTATCTAAGGCAAACTTTGAACAGGATGTAAATAGGATTAAAGAGATAGAGAAATAAACTGGAAAAATAAAGAATTTTAGGATTGGAAAACTTTCATATAGAAGAATACTGCCGGAGTGCAGGTGATAGAAGAGTGTAGGGTCTGACACTAGACATCCCAATGGCCTATCCCCTTGAAATGGCGATGGTCAGAGAGTAATTATGCGATGCGATAGCGTGTTGTTGAGTATGATACGGTCTGTCTAAAGGGGTTAGAAACACATACAGTCAGATTTCGGGAGCAACAGCCGAGGTAGTGTCCACAGAAGGTGGAAAGAGAGCCAGCCAGAGGCCATAGTGTGAAATTAATCAAGGAAAATATTAGAAAAGATGTGAAGAAGCACTACGTGAGTGTCAGGGTAAAAGATTGAAATGAGGAAATTTAGAAAGTTGTATGATAAGAAATAAGATTTATGAGATGGAGCCTCGCAATTGTAGGAATCCCTCCTCTTAATGCACAAATATGTAATTACACACACACACACACACACACACACACACACACACACACACACGGTCGACCATTTCACTCATTAGTATTATCAAAATCCTCCTACGTGCCTACGCACTCACATACACACGTCCTTTCAAGTAATTTTCACGAACATTTATATCATGTTGTTGTATCACAGACTGTGAAAGTATACCACCGGACGTTCCACACTGAACCTTCCACTATTGAGATTATAAGTGCTACTTGTGGCATTGGAATCTGAATTTGTAAAAGGAAACTCGTCCAAATCTATGAGTGTGTGTGGGACATATTTGGAGCTTCTTGTTCTCGTTTCAGAAAATAAAAGTGAGTAACTATAATCGTAAGATGAATCTATCTGTGCAGATATTGTTGACGTAACTCTTGATTTAGATAAAGATTTAGACAATTATATGAAAAGAACAGCCCATGAAATAAATGAAGTTGATACAGTTGAAGCTAAGCTTTTTTTTTTTTTTAGAATGACTCTGTGTTGATTGATCTGACCTCTTGTAAATGACCCAAATTTGTTGAATGACCATTGACCTCTTAAATAATCCGACCTCCTTTAAATGACCCTAAACCTCATTAGAATAACTCCACTTAGTTGAATGGCTCATTACGTGATTAGATTGACTTTTAAGCATGTCAGACATGATTCCACCTCAAATGAATGACTCTAGTTCTCAAGATAAATGACTCGAGATCAACAATACTGTACAGAAATAGTCATTCTGCATGAAGCGAAAATATAACGTTACGGTATATCGTCTCCTCTGCGATACACAGGTCTTTTACAACAACGTCTTCTTCAGGTATGGGAGAATACGACAAGACAATGGAGGAATACGCTGAGATATAGGCGCGGCTGCTGCTTCCCATAGTGTGTGTGTGTGTGTGTGTGTGGAGATGAGTCACACGAGGATTGACCGTTATAATAAACTCCTTCTTTGATCTCGAACAGCGAAGCTGTGAAATTCTCGAATTAATTGTTTCATGCTTTTTCTCACGTTCCATTCCTTTTTTCACCTGGGATGGCCAAGACTGACGCGTGTTTGGCTCGTGCCATGTCGAAAAAGAAGAAAGAAAAAAAGAACATGGTGAGGAGACACGGTAATATACGGCAAATCAACAGCAACAGATGGCAAAATACGGCATCAGTCGGCAATACTCGTCACCAACTGGGACACTACAGCAAGATACAGTGGAATATGTACTGATTTGAAGTACAGTACATGGCTAAATAACTAAGCACTCGGCATGCCCGACAGAGTATGAGCAGTACATGGTAAAAGCAAGGCTTGTACACGGAGGTACGACAGGGTATTAAAAACTACACGGGAGGATACGGGACACAAATATGGCGAGGTTTATTGGTGTATCCCAGACGAGGAGAGAATCCGGGGCATGAAGACCTGTTGCTGGGGTAATGTCCCTAAAACCTCCTTACTACCTGGCGGGGGGAGGTTGTGGCTCTGGGATGGCGGGTAGGGTCGGGAGGTTGTGGAGAGTTGGGATGGAGGTTGTGAGGTAGGGGAATGTAAGTAGTGTGTGTGGGGTTGGGATGAAGGTTATAGGGTAGGAGCTTGTGTGTGTCGTGAAGGGTTGGGATGAAGGTTGTAGCGTAGGAGGTTGTGGGTGGTCTGTAGGGCTGGGATGGAGGTTGTAGGATGGATGGTTGTAGGCGACGTGCACAGTTAGGTTGAAGATTGTGGGGAGGTGGGGTTGGGATGGAGTTTATACAGTGGGAGGTTGTGGGTAGCGTGTAAAGAAGGCAGATTATAAGGGTTAGAGGTTGTAGATGGCCAGTATTTTGTTTGGGTTGTATCACCACAACCACTACGGTAACCACGACTAAGATTTTTCTCTCTTGATTTCAATCGTATATTGTGTCTTTTAGTTCATCAGGTCATGGACTCGGACCATCTGGGTGGAGAGAGGTGGGCGCTCTATAACTGACGCTGGCCACAGCTGCTGGTCGTGCTGGGTTACGTTTTACTGCTGCAGTAGCTGCTAGAGCAGCTGCTGTTACTGCTGATTTGTGTATCTGCTGCTTACTGCAGGACTACGGGTGGCGTTACATCCACTACTGCTGTTTAGCGATCACTATTGTCCCCGTTTTCTGTTTCCGATCTCTTTCTTTCTCTCACTGCTGGTCGCTATTTTGACCACTAGAACGAACATTGAATAGCCAGCGGCCACCATCACGACCTTGTTTGAGTCGCCCCAGATGAGCTGGACCTTTAAAGTTGCCCAGTTTGAGACGTTGTGATTGTTTGCTTCTTTCCCTACACCGCTAGACTTTGGTCCTCTTCTTGCCTATCATGTATTTCCTAACACCTACGAACTGAATGTCTTTTAAAAAGGAAGGTCTTCCACGTCCTTCAAAACTCGATCATTTCTTATTTGGCCATGGTTAGCGGGAGCATACACTGGACAGAGGAGGGGGGGTTTGGTTCCTCTCCCCAATTGACCGGTCCATTGCATGTCTAATCAGATCTACAATAAACTGGTGGACCATCAGCCAGCTACAGGGAACACCAACCTCCTCCCCATTCCTACTCCAACTATCCAGTGGTTACTCCCCCGTAGTCAACTGCGGCCTGACAGAGGACCCTCTCTCTCTCTCTCTCTCTCTCTCTCTCTCTCTCTCTCTCTCTCTCTCTCTCTCTCTCTCTCTCTCTCTCTCTCTCTCTCTCTCTCCCACCTCAAGCCCCATAAACTTGACGTAATGACCGCGGGGGTCCTAATGATACGATAATTCTGGGGGCTCACTTGTCGCTCCGCGGGGCTGTCCAGGGAGTTTATAATGATGGATGGACGGTCGAAGGCTTTTAGAACCGCGGTCCTCCCGAGGCATCTTTGTTTGCCGGCTGTTATCTTATTACGGAAAACCTCGGACAAGCCATGTTCTTAATTAGAGCCATTAGCGGTGATAAGTGAATTGCCTCGGCCGCTTGTTTTATTCCCGAAATTACCATAGTCCGTCACACGAACCGATTGAGCTTCATAGGGAAGTGTTTTTGTGTCCAGGGAGGATAATACGTGGGTTACGAGAGACTGGAGACTTCAATGCCACTGGTAGGTCTAGGTAGTGATCTCTTTTTTTCTCTTTTTTTTTTTTCTTTTTTGGAATCTTGAAAGTAGCGCAATGATTGTTCTCCTCTTTATTAGGTAGTGAATGTAGTTTAATGTAGATCTTCTTACTACAACTACGACTGCTATCGTTATTACAACGATCACTACTACTACTACTACTACTACTACTACTACTACTATTACGACTACTATCATTCCTACTACGACTATGCCTTCTACTGCTACTAGTATAATGATTATTATTACTGTTACTACTACTACTACTACTACTACTACTACTACTACTACTACTACTACAACCATTACTATTACTACTTCTACTACTATACCATTGCTACTAGTAACCTCACAATTTCCAGTACTACTAATACTACACCACTGTTACTACTACCACCACTATTTTTCCATTACTGCTTCTACTACTACTACTACTACTACTACTACTACACTACTACTATTACTACTACTACTATCACTACTACTGCAACTATTTCTGCCACTACTTCAGCTACTACCATTTCTATAACCACTCAGCGCGTTCGTCCACAGGACGAATTCATTTCTCGTATATTTATTCACACCCATCTCACACGGTGTTGTCAACCATCGCTTAAAAAAAGGGGGACGAATATATCCTTATGTGTCCCTCGTAACTAATTCTTAATGTGATGATAAAGACAGTCTGAGGCTGGAAATCCTCCTTATGGAATGTAGACAACTTGGGCTAACCACAGTGTAAATATATACAAGGGTGTTGCTGGACTTGGCTTGCTTGAGTCTACAGCGCGAGGTTAGAAGTCATCTTTGGCGAGGCTGTATCATCATCCTCGCATGAAGGATAAATCGTCTCGTCTCGTCAGAGAAACTTGTGGCTTCAAAGGACTTTATCCTTTCCCTGCTACTGAGTGTAGAGCAAGCAGCCTTAGAGCTGCAGCAGCCCCTTGAAAAAGTGTCTTGGTCTAAGACCAGGACCCTCTCTGTCGGCGGTGCTGGGGTGAGGAATGATAATGATGATGATAATGATTATGATAATAATGGAATGATTAGAATCATAATGATAGTTCTAATGATGATAATAATGATAATGATAATAATGATAATAATAATGATAATAATAAATGTTAATAATGATGATAGTAATGATAATAATGATAATAATGATAACAATGATAATGATAATTATGATAATAATGATAATAATAATATTAATGATAATGATAATTATGATGATAATGATAATATTAATAAAAATGATGATAATGATAATAATAGATATGTACAGTAAATATTCTCCCACAGTTACTTGAAGGTATCTATGTCTGTCATATGGTAATTGTACATTTTAGTCTAGTGAATATCAAATCGCTAACCTTCGTACTTTCCTAAAATGGTTGTCGACGTAACCGACCTTACTTGCCCATTACCCACTCATATGGTTGTTGAAATGGCCCGTCTCACTTGCCCATTACCCATTCAGATGGCCGTTAAAGTGACCTACTTCACCAGCAAATCATGATCGGTACTTGACTTTGCCATCTGTCTGACCTTCTATATGCACCCTAGCTCTATCACTTTCTGTGTCTCGGTTGTATCGCGTTCCTTGACCATATACCTGCATCCTCTCTATGCACTGTGCTCCTGTCATACTCGCCTCCTCATAGCTATACCATCTTCATACGTGGCTGTATAGCATTCTCCCCTCCGCTATAGCACTTCTTCCGTAGTGGCACTATAATCTATTCCGCCTATCCTCCTCTTCATTTCTACCATCGTGGGTGGAACTATATAGTTCAAGTCTGTACCGCAACCACAACATTCCATCTGTACCCTATTTGTGTGCGGGGTGTTGGGGTACTACTGTAAATCGTCCTCTTAGCCTACTTAACCCGATGGTGGCTGCCTCAGTGTGGCCGATTGAGGCTGGTATGCCAAGAGGAGGAGGAGGAGGAGGAGGTCGTCAGTTGATGTAGGTCCTCGCTTCTCTACGGCTCCCTCCATTCATGGCCTCGCCCGGAGACCCAAGTGGCTCATAATGTGGACTCTTGACTGCTCTATGGCCCCTCGTTCTAGTGAAAGATCTTCTGGATTATTTTCTTCATATGTATATATATGGCAAGGTTTTGAGGAGTGTAGCAGGTTTATTTACATATTTCTAGTAAATCACGCAAGTCCATGGCTTCTACAGTATTTCAAATAACCTGATTTTAGAAGAATTAGAAAGGGAGTTGAGTTCAACGACGCACTATTTGCTCCTTGATTTGATTTCTCGTATATCTACGTTGGACTGTACAAATACGTGGATGCCTGGCAACGTATATACATATACATGTGTGAATGTGTGTGTGTGTGTGTGTGTGTGTGTGTGTGTGTGTGTGTGTGTGTATGTCACATTTCGCTTCCTCTTTAGTGCAGGAGTAACGTGTGTTGCAATACATACAGGTATTTATCTCTTAAGTCTTGACCTCACGTCTGTGTCATACTGTCACTAACCCCAGCGTCCGTCACCCACCCTCCTCCACAACATCCCGTCCCTCTCACACTGTAAAACGCTTGACATAAACGCCACTTCCTCCTTCATTCAGCGCCATCCCCACCTCCCTGCGACCCGTCCATTAACCACCCTTAGAAGTTGTCAACAGCGTGTTATCAGCAGTTATCACGGCGGGATTGTAGGGTGATACACCATTAGCACTCAGCTGGGCACCCGTCCTTATCTCTCACGCGTCACAACCAATACGTTTCCTTCCACAGGAAGATGAATACGTCGGTAGTATAATGGAAGAAAATAATAGGAAAAAAAAAAAAAGAAAAGCTTTTAAGTCTTTATATATTTCCATCTCTCTCTCTCTCTCTCTCTCTCTCTCTCTCTCTCTCTCTCTCTCTCTCTCTCTCTCTCTCTCTCTCTCTCTCTCTCTCTCTCTCTCTCTCAGAGCCTTCATTCTCAACGTCCATTCTTGAAATGGATATTAAGATCGATGGCATTATTTCGGCGGTGGCAACATTTCTTAACCCTGACGCTTTGGAAGCTTAGGGGACTAAAAGCTTAATGTCCGAGGATCCTAAGTATCACCGCTATAAAGATCGCTCTCAATAGCCTTAAAAGGTATTGCTCAACCTTAAGGAGGGGGGAGTGTAGCTTTTTCTAGGTGCGTCACCGTGAATAGTAGGTGAGGGTAGAATGTCTCCCTGTGGGACTCCATGTTGGTGGGTCCTGTTGCCACACAGCCAGGCGTCATACCACCTCATAAACACCCACATCTATCTCCCTCAAAGATGAATATTGAAAGACTCATCCGAATCACTTTTCAGTTGACGTTATGAATAATCATATACAGTGACAATCAGACACCGGAGGTCCTTTCTTTTCTTCTTCTCTTGATGTAATCCATAAATTTTGCTCGTCTGTCGGGGTGAGATGGAATCTTCAGCGTCTTCCTCCCCCGACCTGATCCCAACACCCCGCGAGCTGGTCTTAATGGATACATACACAGGGCTTAATGGCGTCAGACACCGGACGGTAATGGCATCAGACAGTAGCGGATAATGGCATCAGACACTGGCCTTAAATGGCATCAGACAATGGCCTTAAAATGGCATCATTCAGTGGCTATATAGTAGTTCTGATGCCCACCTCACCAAAGCAATGGGAGTTAAGAATCGAGCTACCACATCCTCTCTCTCTCTCTCTCTCTCTCTCTCTCTCTCTCTCTCTCTCTCTCTCTCTCTCTCTCTCTCTCTCTCTCTCTCTCCCTCCCTCCTTCCCACTTATTCCACCATTTGCTTTAGCAACGCCATCCCTCTCCTTCCCACCTCCTCTCCTTCTATGAAATCATTCGCGAGGCCATATATCGCCGAGATTATATACATTAACACATGTAGAGATCAGTATACATGGAGAGATTATATCTGCGAGATGAATATAGAGACGGTTCAGCGGGGTGAGGTAGGTATGGGTGTTGGTGGCCACCTCTGGTAAAATACAGATGTTCTAGGATAAGTCTAAATTGATGCCCGGGTGAAAGGCTCTCCGCTCTTATCTCCTCACAGCGCAGGTAGAGCTGAGCTGCCTAAACTCGCAATTGGCCTTAATGCTTCCTCTTTTTTTTCTTTTTGCCCCGTACTTCCTCATGCTGTCTCACAATGACTCAGAACATCTCATAATGATTCATAACCCCTCACTGTGATTCACAGTGTCTCATGGCGACACACACACAAACACCGCCAGGTAAGAACCCACTCAGCTCCTCGTAACGACTCACAACACCTCACAACGACTCATAACACCTCAAACGACTCACAACACCTCAGAACGACTCACAACACCTCAGAACGACTCACAACACCTCAGAACGTCTCACGACTACTCTCTACCACTTACAACTCCTTATACTGACCCAAGACATCTCACGGCGGCTCACAAAGACTCGCGACAAATCACAACGACTCACAGAGCTTCACAAGCCTTCACAACAACTAACAAAGACTCAAGATGCCTCACATCAGCTCACACTGCTTCAAAAAGATTCTTCATGATAACTCACAACGACTTTCAACATCTAAAAATACTCATAAGAATTCACAACGCTCTACATCAATCACAGTCCCTCACAACGACTCACAATGGCTCATGATAACTCAAAACATCTCACAGTCCCCCCCACAACACTAATAACCTCTCATAACGACACACGGACGCCTCGCAACGACCCATAACACTCACAACATCTCACGCCTCGTCTCTCGCGGGAGATAACCCATAAAAGGTAATCGTTCATTCTAAAAGCCATGTCTAATCTCACCCCCCCCTTTTTTTTCAATAGATATTATTTGAATTTGTTCCCCATAACAGAGAGTCACACTCATTCGCTTGGCCTTTGATACTGCCTCACACTTATCATCACCACCTCATATTTCCCCTTCCCTCCCTCCTCCTCCCTTCATCACGCTTGTAGTGTGCCATACTATTTCACGTCGCTTCAAACTTTCTAACATATTTAT
The DNA here is from genome assembly GCF_036320965.1 of Panulirus ornatus. Taxonomy (NCBI): domain Eukaryota; kingdom Metazoa; phylum Arthropoda; class Malacostraca; order Decapoda; family Palinuridae; genus Panulirus; species Panulirus ornatus. The sequence goes on from NC_092225.1 coordinate 17,584,971, forward strand.
CTCACACTCGCCTGCTCCTTGAAATCCCTCTCCCTACCTCCCCCTTTTTACATATCCATACTAATCCCCCTTCACACTGTCACTCTACTGAGCATTCACGTTTCTCTTTGTCTGTGATATCTCGTAATCCACACCCCTTTCCCCCCCCTTCCTCAACCCCTCTTTCACCTCCTCCTCATCTCTCTCTCTCTCTCTCTCTCTCTCTCTCTCTCTCTCTCTCTCTCTCTCTCTCTCTCTCTCTCTCTCTCTCTCTCTCTTTCTGCTCTTCGCTCTCATCACACTCGCCCGCATTCCTTCATACTCGGCTGATCCAGAGATGCGCGCGCATTAAAGGGGCCATTGATAAGGTCATTGGTCATGGCGGGAATATTGATAAAACACCTTTGCCCGGATGCGTTGAGTGACACACCTCGATCCTGGAGTCTGATATGCAAAACAGCGACTGTGACTACCGAAGGGCGATTCATCATGATTATTGATCGATAACATGGCACTAAGGAACAGTCTGGGCTGCAGTTTGTGTGTGTGTGTGTGTGTGTGTGTGTGTGTGTGTGTGTGTGTGTTCTTACCTGAAAATTCTGGGTAAAATATTTATATGTATCATGGATTTGATTTGCAGTTCATATTTCACTTCTTATTATGTTGAATTTGTTCATTCCACTTGAAGGGTTTGAATTCAGAGATTGGTAGACAGATAACTGGATAGATAGATACATACATACATATATGTACATACATTTATGTATACATACGTAAAGAGAGACAGAATGGAAGAGAAAATGAAGGAGAGAGAGAAGATGAGAGAGGAACGAAGATGGATAAGGTAATTGTATATTCCTACCTACGAGTATCTACCTTCGTATCTACCTACCTACGAGTATCTACCTACCTTCCTATCTACCTATCCACAAGTACCTCCCTTTCTATCTACCTAACCATTATACAAGTGCCTACCTTTCGGTGTACCTACCTACGAGTACCTACCTTCCAATCTACCTACCTTCGAGTACCTACCTTCCTATCTACCTACCTATGAGTACCTACCTTCCTATCTACCTACCTTCGAGTACCTACCTTTCTATCTACCTACCTTCGAGTACCTACGACGAGATATTTCCACAGTGGCGGGGATAGCGCGTAGCGCTGACTGCAGGAAAGGCTACGTCTACGAGGAACGAGTAATGAGTTACGTGTTGTCAGGTGTTGTGTGCGACGTGAAGAATATTTTACGTTTATGGAATGAGAGTCGGTGTACCCACGTCTTAGGTGAAGCAGAGAGGAACAAAACAACTTCTTGGGGGGCAATGGAAGGACACTTGACAGTCACTGAAGTGCTGGATCTTCGCAGCAGCAACTCCTCCTTCGCGAAAAGAAAGCACCCCAGGCTGTATAGATGGAGAGGGGTGTCCTACCGAAGTACCTCTTCTCCACCTTACCAGAGAAAGTGATAATTGGGTGATAAGTCTCTCTCTCTCTCTCTCTCTCTCTCTCTCTCTCTCTCTCTCTCTCTCTCTCTCTCTCTCTCTCTCTCTCTCTCTCTCTCTCTCTCCAGGGAGGTAGGTAGGTGAACGGATGAGAAAATGGGTGTGATGATAGGTGGGGAAATTGGGTAAAGATGGGAGAGGAGGATGTAGGTAGGTCAAGGGGACACGAGAGAGAGAGAGAGAGAGAGAGAGAGAGAGAGAGAGAGAGAGAGAGAGAGAGAGAGAGAGAGAGAGAGAGAGAGAGAGAGAATCCATTGGCTATAACCATCGCGTTGCTCGACATTCGCAGACACACTTACAAAGGGACCCCCCGCCCGTCCGTAGGCTGTGCACCCGGAACTGCCCCTTGTCCTGGATAAGGTCAGGGAGGAAGAAATGTATGAGCGTTGATTATGGGAAATTAGAACTCATGAAACCTGATTGAAAATCTCGATAGCCAAAGAAAAGAAATTAAACAAGATCTGCAAGCGTTAAGTGTAATGACTTTTCTTTGATTCCCAAAGTTTGGCTTCATTGAGCACGAAGATACGACCCTCGAGCACGACGTTACGACCCTCGAGCATGACGTTACGACCCTCGAGCATGACGTTACGACCCTTGAGCACTACGGTACAAGGCTTGGGTATAATGGCGTGACCTTTAACATGATTCATAAAGGTTAGATCAAAGGGCAGACCATCATGCTCAAGGATAGTACCGTTTGTGCTCCAAGGTCGTACCGTTTTCATCTAAAGGTTGCACCGTTGTGTTCAAGGGACGGACCGTCGTGCTCGCAAATCGTATCGTCGTGCTCAGGGGTCGCACTGTCGCGCTCAGAGGTCGTGTCACGGTGTTCAAGGGTCGCAACGTCGTGTTCAAGGGTCGTATCTTCTTGTTCACAGGTCGTGTCATGGTGTTCAAGGGTCGCACCGTTGTGTTCAAGGGTCGTATCTTCTTGTTCAGGGGTCGTGTCATGGTGTTTAAGGGTCTCAACGTCGTGCTCATGGGTCGTATCTTCTTGTTCAGGGGTCGTGTCATGGTGTTCAAGGGTCGTATCTTCTTGTTTAGGGGTCGTCATGGTGTTCAAGGGTCGTAACGTCGTGCTCAAGGGTCGTATCTTCTTGTTCAGGGGTCGTGTCATGGTGTTCAAGGGTCGTAACGTCGTGCACAAAGGGTCGTATCTTCTTGTTCAGGAGTAGTGTCATGGTGTTCAAGGGTCGTAACGTCGTGCTCAAGGGTCGTATCTTCTTGTTTAAGGGTCGTGTCATGGTGTTCAAGGGTCGTAACGTCGTGCACAAGGGTCGTATCATGGTCAGGGGTCGCAAAGTCGTGCTCAGAGATTGTACGGTCGTTCTCAAGGGTCCGACAGCTCCAGCCAGCTCCCTGGCCAAATGAAAGACATCCTGGGTTGTGTCCTCAAGGTGCGTCCGTTCCCCTCTGACCCCTGGAGGTATTTCTACCACATACCTGCCAAAATCTTCAGGTCTACAGCAGCCTCTTAGCCCACTCATTAGTGTCCACCGACCCCAACTACCTGTGTCTCACCTCAGTCTCCCAGTCTCACTGTTTTTGTCTCGTGTTCTCGATGTCTTTAGCTCTGATTTTTTTTCTCTTTTTTTGAGATATTTCATTTTCTTGTTCATCTTGCTCCTTTTTGCCTCTTTTGTCTCATTTTCTTACTTCATGATTTTTCTTTCTTGATTTTCTCTTCCTTTTTTTTTCTTACTTAAGTCATCCTTCGTTTGTCTGTCTGTGCCTCTTAATCCATTCTGTCTCTCCTTAAATAATTCTCTTATTTTCTGTGCCCTACTTTACCTTATCTCTTTTACTCTCGTTTGGCTCGAGTTTCGTTTTACATTCACTCTCATCTCTTACTTGTTTATCAGTTTCATCATCACCATTCCACTCTTCATCATACGATTACCTATTTGTACTGTAAAGATAGAGACTTAAGTTCGTGTGAGTCCATCTCTTGAAAACACACACACACACACACACACACACACACACACACACACACACACACACACACACACACACACACAACACAAACAGAAACTCACACACACACACACACACACACACACACACACACACACACACACACACACACACACACACACACACACACAACACAAACAGAAACTCACACACACACACATATATCGTACAACTTCAGACCTCTTATCCAGGTGCTCCTGCGGCTTCAACGCTGCGCTACACTCAGTAGACGAGTGCCGAGGGCAGTACAAGCAAGCAACATAAGCTTAGGCATGACAATGCAGGTGAAGGATGGGCATGGGGGATGGGGGGGGGGAGCATGAAGTCCTGGGTGTATACAGACACTGTTGATGATCTTGATGGCTGTTCGAACTAGCACTGTGGTAAGAACCTCTCGATAACCACTGGTGCCGTAAGCACCATCCATCAGGACCTGTGTAACGTAGGATCTGTTTTCGTGGCACTTGTATGGATGATAAGGATGAGGTGGTTGGGTCATCTAGAGTGACGTTACTAGTGATGGACACATCATCCACAACCCACCCTGGCTGTGAGACACTTGTTTAGGTCAATCTTGAGTTTTATGATTCTGTTTTCATCTTTTTTTCTTTTGTCTTAAAGATGGACTCGAGATTTGTCTTTGTAATCTCTTATCTTCATAATGATGAAGACACTTGACTTGTCTTCGTCCAGACGTGAGGATCCTGGCTCTAAAAGACACGTTCCTTGGTGGTGCTCTCTGACCACACCTGGTCTTGTGAGCCATCAGTGTTCGCTTGACTCGCCTGGGCTCATGACATGAGTAAATTCACGTCGATGTGAGATGCAAGTGTTGTTCTAGTGAACCTTGAGATAAAGATAGTCTGCTCTACACTGACATACTCCTCCGTGCCTCCTCGTGGTGATTTCTCATTTTCTTGAGTTTCACTAGTTTAGTTTATTTCTATAAAGTAATATGATGTTTTAGTTTAAAGCGTTGGAGAGGACAATCGGATACCGAAGGTGGGCCATCTGCCAACGTGATGTGGGGATTACGTTGCCATATTGGTCCTCACTGGTGCCTTGTAGGCAATGTAGAATCCCTTTATACCTAACTAGAGCCGGTGCACACTACTGAAAGTCATACCTCCACCACTGCAGGCCTCACTGCCACCACTGCAGGCCATCCTACCCCAGCTGGAGGTCACATGACCACTGCATGTCACATGACCACCACAGTGTGTGTGTGTGTGTGTGTGTGTGTGTGTGTGTGTGTGTGTGTGTGTGTGTGTGTTGTGTGTGTGTGAGGAACAAGTGCGTTCCCAGTTATACACTATATTCTGTTTTACGTTACGTGAGACGGTGGGGACTAAAACAAGCACAGTCGATGCAATGTTGGCTGTGAAGGTAAGCTGATGAGTTTATAGAAGTGTGGAGAGGAGGGGGAGTAATCTAAGCTGACCCCCTTAAGGTCAGATCAAAGGTCGTAGCGTCGTGTTCAAAGGGTTAATGCCCTCGTAAGAGCCATGTATGTTTTACCTGTACATAAAGATCATAACCTCTATGGAACATCTGTACCTACACGGCATTACAAGTGTCTCCATTTGAGCACCTGTGGTTTACCTCTGTAATTACCCTTCGCGCTGACCTGTATATAGTTATATCCGCCCCAGACGGCCCTGCCTCCCTGACTGTATATAGTTAAGGACCCACCTGCAGAAGGATTGCCATTAACATTCTCGAGCGAGAGTGTCTGGGTTGCTGCTAATGGGCTGGGCCATGAGAAAGACATAGGAAACACTGAGGACACCATAGTATTATCCTGTTAAGCATAATTGCCAGGCGACACCCACGCATACACAAGCCCCCATCAAAGGGCTTGCGACTCAGGCGCTGTGTGTAGCTTCTCTCGGTGCAAAGTCCTCCTTGATGTGGACAAACGTGGAGGACCTCGGGTGCCGTGTTCGAAGGTGGGATTTTTGTGGGCTGACGAAGATGTAGACGCAGGTTGTAGAAAGTTGTGAGGTTTTTAGAGGGAAACATTAAAAACGCCCCAGAGTTAATGGTAAATAAATCGTTATGTTCTTTAGAAATTCCGCTAAATAGTTCCGTTTTATTGTTCGACTCTTCATTCGTTTTCATGTTACTGCTGTTTAGAATTGATATACTTTTGCACTAAAGATGCGGATTACCCAATGTAATCCAACGATTAGATTGCAACTTTGTCATCTATTCCCGAAGACAGAAACATTTGAAGCCGAACACAAATGGAAAGTTGACTTAAGTCTTTAGATAAGCCATTTATCATGCTACATGTTAAATGTTCATTGGTGATAATGTAGTGTTAGGGGGTCACTTCTCGCCACTTTTGAAGTGACCCTTCTACCCTGCTGGAGTAACCTCTTGCTCCTATGAAGGTGACCTCTGTCCACCTTACCACCGTGGTGACTATATCAGTTTGTCCTACAGACCTGTGATTTCTGTCTTTTTTCTATATGTTTCTTATTGACTACCCGTCTATCTGTCTGTACCTCTGACAGTACAATTGGCTCGATACAGAACTTTGCGCTCTCCAGAGAAGCTGCCATTTCTTAGGGATGAACGAACGTTAATGAATTATGTGATTATTATTCATAAGTATACAAAGGAGAGGTTGTGGGATGTTGACGTGCCGAGTGGAACGAATGCTGTGCAATGTTCTGACCATTTTCAAGTAGAGGTGAGAGTAAGGAAAAACATTCGATTGTGGGCTTAGTGAAAGAGGAAATAACGCTGACATACGTGTGAAATAGTGGCGAAAGTGAACGAGTTTAGAAAAGTGGCCTGTGTGCAAAAATACCACGAGAGAGTGAGTGAGGAATGGCCTACGGTGAGAATATATGAGACTGCCAGAATAAAAGAGTGAAAGATATTTAAGGGAGAGTGTTTGGCTGCTAGGGTAAAGTGTGTGGTATGCAGAGGGTAGGACGTGGAGATATGGGAAAGGGTAGTGAGTAGTGGAAAGAAGTCCAAGGCGAGCAGACAGGGGAGAAAATATCTCCAGGGAAGGAATGCGATTGATTGAGAGGAATGCAAGTGTAAGTGTCAAGCGCTTAGGAGAAAAGTGCAAGAGCTTGAAAAGTAGGCAGATGAGAGAGAAGTAGAGGTTTGATTGAAGTCCAGAGAGAATAAGAAAGTGTTCTGGAAGAAATGAATTGTGTGAGAACAACAGGACAATAGGGGGATGACGGTGACGAGAATGGAAGTGAAAGTGTTAATAGATTAAGATGTAGGAAGGAGATGGACACGTATTCTGGACTGCTTAATGTGATGGTTGACAGGGAAGCGAATGTGGTGTGTTTGGGACGAGATTGGAGTCGGAGTGAAGGATAGAAAGAAAGGAGGTAACATAAGCCTTGTGCAAGATGAAACGTGGGAAAGCATCGGGGGTGGATGAGACTGCAGCTGAATTTCTCAAGAAAATGGAGGACAGTGTTGTTGATTCGTTACCAAGACTTATGGACTAATGAATGTATGAAGACTGGTGGAACGCATTCATAGTACGCTTGTATGAAAGCAAGGAACACAAAAATTAAATTTCATTTTGTCAAGGTAGAGTATCAAATTTGAGAAGTAGATCTGTTAATGTGTTGAACTAGTCAGTAACTGTGCATGTTGTACACAGAGCAGGTGATTGGGAAGGAGCAGTGTGGTTTAAGAGGAGGTAGAAGGTGTGTACACCTGACTCCTGCTTTGAAGAAGGTGAGTTTCTCTTTGTGAAGGTGGGTCAGCACCAACGATTCTGCGATGTCACCTAAGCTCTTTAATCTGTTCATAGACGGGATGGTGAGGAAGGGGAATGCAAGGGTCTTGGAGCAGTATGTTGGTGGCGAGGGGTAAGGTGGAAAAACTCTAGGGAGAAATTCCAGAGGCTGGTAACAGAACTTGGAAAAAGTGTATATAGGAAGATACATATTGTCAGCAGAAGTGGTGCAACAGGGAAATGAGAGAAGACAGTTTCATTGTAAACTTAAACAAGGAAGACCTGGATGAAGTACCTGTGTTTTAGATCCCTGGAAGAGGATATGAGAGCGGATGGAACAATAATTAGTGGAGGGAATCAGTGTAGAAGAGGGAGTTAAGGTCCTGGTCGCGGTAAGAAATGTGTAAAAGGAAAGATAGATTAGCGTAAGGGCGAAAATGAGTGTGTATGAAGGGATTATACATCCCGACTGTTGTAGGCATGCAATTCTTGGACCTTACATGCATAGGAGAGGAGAAGGGTGTGTGCGTTGGATAGGAAATGCTTGAGGACGATACGTTAAGCAGTTAAGCAAGAGTTGATCGTGTGAGTGATGACTTTGCGAGAAAGAGATGATGTAATATTTGTCGTCTGAGTGACAGAGATGACTAGAGTGTGCTGAGGTTGTTTTGGTGAAAAGAAGAGGATGAGAGAAGAGAGACTGACATAGATCTTTGTCTCGGAAAAGGAGGGAACAAAGGGAAGGAAGTGATCGTGGAGGAGATGAAAGGAAGAAGTGAAGAAAGCTTTACGATATCGGGACCTGAATATTCAAGAGGGCGAGAGGCGTGTGTTGGATGGAAATTTCAGAGCGTTGTGATATATGAGGGGCCGAGGCACTGTTCATGGACTGATGCCGACCATATAAAGTAATCAAGGTACATTATAAACGACATCTACAGAGGGATATGCACAAATGAGATCTGTGTTCTCCCCTGACTGGTATCTCCTGAACATGTGGAGGAAACTTTATATATATATATATATATATATATATATATATATATATATATATATATATATATATATATATATATATCTTCCCAGGAGCAGCGAAACAGCAGCAGGCATCTCATCAGTACCCATGTGGACAGGTGTGTGTCAGCGGCCCGTCACCGCCACACACGTCACCAACATCAACAATGGCAGTCACACGCCGCTACCAGACGTCATCCTTTCAACCCTCCCTCCTTGCCCGGCATACAGAGATATTTGCACGGATCTTCCTCACATCTCTCTCCATCTATGTTCATCTCTTGATTACTTATGTCTCCTCCTCTAATCTTGCTTAAGTACATGTTTGTGTCTTCTTTTTTTACGTGCTGAAGAATAGCATTGCGACTAGAATTAAATGCAATACTTAAATCGTCTTAATGTTATGAATTTATTAAACTAGTGATTATAGGTGTTAGTGTTTGCCCATTATGTGAAAACGTATGTGTTTTTGTATTACCTTGCGAATTTGTGTGTGCTTTTGTGTGTATTAGCGTGTAAATGAGCTGTTGTATTCTTATGTATTTGAGAGTGAATATATATATATATATATATATATATATATATATATATATATATATATATATATATATATATATATATATATATATATATATATATGTGTGTGTGTGTGTGTGTGTGTGTGTGTGTGTGTGTGTGTGTGTGTATGTATGTGTGTGTGTATGTGTGTGTGTCTGTGTCTGTGTATGTGTGTGTGTGTATGTGTATGTGTGTGTGTGTGTGTGTGTGTGTGTAATTTCTTATTCATGATTACCAATTCGTAAAGTACAGACTGGATGTTTTACACTTGTAAGGCCCCATCTCATGAACTTATTCAATCACGCACCTTCTTCAACTTTTTGTATACTCTCAATATTCAGATTATCATCAAAGCTTCTTCCAATTCTTCCACTATTTTCATTTCTATTGAAGCACTACTCTACATCTTTTGCATCGCTTCTCTTGTTTAGTTTCTTGTTATGGCTCATGTTTGCATTATCTCTGCATGCTTTGAAGAACCGTTCACTGTCGACATCATCAAACCGGTTTATAAACTTGAAAATTGTGATCAAGATATTCATTACTCTTCTCTCTTCCATGGTGGGCAAGTCTATGACCTCTAACCCCTCACTATAACTCAGCTGTCTCAATTTGGGTAACATCTTTTTTGTCCTTCTTTGGACCATGGCTATCTATTCTTTGTTATTCTCTAAGTCTCTCAAGTGCGGTCACCACATGTAGAAACAAATGTTGTAGTTTTCATATAACGTAGAATGTGAACAGCTGGCTGGATATTTCCTTATCCCTGTAATTCATATGCGATCCTGCTATTTACCAATAAACATTTTTCCTAAAGTGGAATTCTGATGACAAGTTTGGTACAAGTATCGACTCCCAAGTCTCTCTCACACAGAAAATCCTATAGCAACCTTTTTCCCACTATATGATACTCGTATCGAAGTCATCTTTCGTGTGTCCCATCCTCATTGCTCTGCATTTACTCGGGTTGAGTTTTATCACCCGTCTTTCAAACCATCTTTAGAAAATGTCTAAGTCCCCTAATAAGTCCAATTGTAAGTTGTTGCGCTCGTCATTATTCTTTATTTCCCTCAACATTTGCCAGTATGACTCTAGTGTTTCTGGAACATCACATACACGTGATGAGTGTGGACCCAGGAACGACCCTTGTGCTACGCCGCTGGTAATCCCAATTCATTTCGAGAGGGATCATCCGATATGTTTTCTTTGTTCCCTTCTACTGCAATAATTTTCTATGCATCATAGAAGTCAGTCTGCACGTTCTTCCTGACAGAAGATCCAACTTCTTCACCACCCTACACTTTGGCAGAGTATCACAAGCTCTCTCGTTGTCCAGAAGCACAATTCACACATCCATCTCTTTTTTTCAAAGACAGAATCCACTTTCTCACAGAAAACTACGAGATTTGTATTACGTTTACGTAACCTCCCTTCCTTAAATCCATGATGTTTCTCATTTATGTAATTTCTCCTCTACATTTACACACCCATTTTCTTTCTGATTGTCTTTTCAGTTTTTTGAACCACACTCTTCGTTAAGAGACTATTTCATAGTTTAGCGCAACTTCCCCATCTCATTTCTTAAAGATAGACATTACATTTGCTCTCTGCCAATCCCTTAGCGTTACACGTCCTGCCATGACATACTGAACTGTATTGCAAACGGCTTATCAAACTTATCTGCACTCTTTTTTAGCATATTTGGAGAAATTTCATCAGGACCATAAGATTGATATGGGTCAAGGCATTCTACACTCTTGTTATATTTTTTTCGACCTATTTCAAAGCCTTTCAAGACCTTGTCTTCATTCTGCATCACTGGTGTTAAGGCTATAGTGCATTCTGTTGTGAAAACACTTTGATACATGTCGTCCAGCTCGAAGCATGCCTTTACAGCATGCTTCACAACTCATTCATTTCATTCCTTAATTGGATTAGATTCTCTTTAGGCCACTTTTTACTCATAATGAATTTATGGAAACGTTCTGGAATATCCCTTGATATGTCCACAATATGCTCTTCGTGTTTTTTCTCTCATCCTTCCTTATCTTACTTTACTCATTCCTTGCATCGCTTATCTTGCATGCTAGCTGGTGGCCATTGAATAGCCTCCTTGGTATGTACCTAAGCTCATTGGCTTTTTTAGATAATTTGTTAAATCATACCTATTCCTCTTTTTTTTTCTTCTTCTTCTTCTTTATATGCGGTTAAAGTTACCTAGGTTTTAGCTCCGTCATTGTGAATCTTATAGACCCTTCCATAACAATGATCTGTGCTATGACAATGGGACAGTTTTTCTCAAATCAAAATTCTCTTAGAAACTGCTTAACTTTTTATTCTCCACGATGATATGCTCTGTCTTCGTGTGGTATCCTGTCTGATATTTTCATGCCTTTAGTAACCACTTGGTCAGACTCAAGCATTACACAATAACTTTTTTCAAATTGGTGTATCCTAGACACTTTCATTTTCCTTGTTACTGTGTAAAGATATGATCAAGTAACGATAGTGTATGAGCCCCTCTGACTAGTGGTAAGGAAAGTTTTCCTGTATACCTCTGATGATTTGTGTCTTGTTGACTCTGTGTCTTTTTCTTTATGATTATAATTTACCCATTATTAGATTTTTTATCATCTCTGAGGAATTCGTGGCTCGCCACTTCCATTCCTATCCTGTTTGCTATCTAATTCTTATCAGTATTTATTTTTTCATTCACTGAGGTTCTTTGGAGGATTCTGAATTATCATTACTGCTTTGCCAATTGTTCCAACAAGAAATCTTCCCATTACATGCTGCTTGAGGGAGCCATCCATCGTTGTTTCCTGAAACAGAAGGGTGTCTCTTATTTGTAGACACAATTCTTCTCCTCATTTGTCTTTCTTTCCTTCTTTTCCATCATGTATCCCTCAGGATAGGTAAGGTCAGATCTTATATCTTTACTAAGTTTTGTCTTTAGTACTCCAACAATATCAAGTTTGCTTTCCCTAATTCGATCCTTGAACTCCAGCTGTTTTACATGTACTACCAGTCCATCAGTGTTATACTTCATATGTAATCTAAAACACTTCATTTGGTATTCCTGATGTCTTTGAGGTTGTAGGCCTGATTGCTTTATTTGATATCAATTTTAGCCTTCTGGCGTATTCTCATCTCTCTCTCTCTCTCTCTCTCTCTCTCTCTCTCTCTCTCTCTCTCTCTCTCTCTCTCTCTCTCTCTCTCTCTCTCTCTCTCTCTCTCTCTCTCTCTCATTCTTCATTCATTATATTATATCTGATGTTTACTCCACTGATTCCTCTCTGTTCTCAAGTTTCTTGACTTACTGTAGTACCTCCTGGTTTCAAAACTTCATATTGAAAGTAAACATTACTGGTCGTCACCCATTGTTCTCATCATACCTACAGTTCCCTGTATCCCTTTTATTTCAGAATGAACTTGGCCCATTTATAGCCTATACTAGTCCTTGGATCAGTATTTCTTCATTTGACATCCTTTTCTCTTTGGCGGGAATATGGTCTTCTCCATGTCCAGAAATCCTCATTGACTCACGTCTGTCTACCATCCTCTTTACTAACATTCTATACCACCGTTCGTTTTCTTTTTTCTAAAAATGAAATGTAGTGATCCTGAATATTCCTCACTTTCGAAACCCACCAAACAAATCATATACTTCCATTATTATAATTAATCTGTTTCTGTCGGTGTATATTACTCTCTCTACAGGATGAATTAGGTCTCCTTGTCTCAATGTATGTCTTTAGGTCTTTCCTCTGCACCAAAACTAATCTCTGTTTCTATTTCTTATTCCCAACATTAATTCCTATTCTCTATCCGCTGTTTTTTACAGCCTCTGAGACCTGTGTTGTGAGCATTCTTTTTTTTCCTTTTTTTTTTTGTGTGTGTTTAGGAGGGTGGATGGATGTGTGCAGTCTTCATACGACAACGTTTGCAGGTCTTACGATATTTTAGCCCCGACTCATCGAACACTGGACTGCCAGGCGAACGATACTGATCATACATTAATCATACTCTACATGCCCTCACCAGCCTCACTCACCACTCCCCCTCACTACTCACCACGTATACTCAACATACGTGTACCTCTATAATACGAGGATTCACTTTTGTTTCCCTTGCCTTTATAAAGTGGCATGATGCAGTCTTTCCGCCAGTACTCTGTCATTTCGCCTGTAGCCATATATATACGATGAATATCCCTTTTATGAATAAGAATTCAGTAAATGCATACTCAACCGCAATTTTGCCATTATCTCACAATATCCTCTAGGACTCTCAGCCATAATGTCACAAGCATGTTCTTTATAGTATATAGTTTTACTATAGCTTCTTGGAGATAAAGTCGGCTTCCTATATTGCTTTCAAAAATTTCTCATATTTAGAGAATATGATTTGAAGTACAAAGGGAACTCTGCGAATATATATATATATATATATATATATATATATATATATATATATATATATATATATATATATATATATATATATTTCTCTCTTGTGTCTCCCCTGATGTGATTATTACACGAAAGTGCACTTGGGAACTTATCGTGTTTCATTTTCCCCGTGGACTCATAGGAATATCTTGATCACACGCAAAATTGTGATCCTTTCCAATATATATATATATATATATATATATATATATATATATATATATATATATATATATATATATATATATATATATATGTGTGTGTGTTTGTGTGTGTGTGTTTGTGTGTGTGTGTTTGTGTGTGTGTGTTTGTGTGTGTGTGTTTGTGTGTGTGTGTTTGTGTGTGTGTGTTTGTGTGTGTGTGTTTGTGTGTGTGTGTGTGTGTGTGTGTGTGTGTCTGTGTGTCTGTGTGTGTATGTTTTATTGAACGTTCCATGCTTGAGGTTACATTGCAAGTGAAAAGTCTAAAGGAGTGCATATTTCTCTGCTATTGGAAGAAACGCAGCCATGGGCTACAAAGCCTTTAGAAAGGTCCACGATAAATCCATAACTTTTTCATAGAAATTGTTTCTGACGTAAGTATATATGTATATATATATATATATATATATATATATATATATATATATATATATATATATATACCACTTCCCGTGCTAGCGAGGTAGCGCTAGGAGCAGACAAAGAATTGGCCTCATTCTCTCAGGTCCTCTCTCCAGCTGTTGTGTATAATGCACCGAAACCACAGCCCCCTATCCAAAACCAAACCCCACAGACCATTCCGTGATTTCTGCCGACCCGTTCCTATGCCCTAGTTCAGCTCATCGACAGCACGTCGTCCCCTGTAAACCGCTTTGCTCCAATGCGCTCCATGCATTACACGGCTCACGGCGTCTTGTGTGTTCAGACCCACATAATCAACATCGTAAGATCTGGTGCCCAAAAGCTGAGGGTTTTATACAGCAGCCGTAACTCTTGAGAGCAGCTGTATCATATCTACAGGGACCTCATTCGTCCTAATATGGAGTTCAGCTTACAATTTGAGGTAGCTCTTCCTCCATCCCTTTGCTTAACCAGAATGGAATCCAAAACCTTCCGTCTCATTAATACTCCTGGCATCACCACTCCCCAGCCATCCCTTTCTGTACCTTACGATGCTCTCTCTCTCTCTCTCTCTCTCTCTCTCTCTCTCTCTCTCTCTCTCTCTCTCTCTCTCTCTCTCTCTCTCTCTCTCTCCTTTATCTATAGGTGTTTTTTTGCCTCTGTTCTCGTGAGCTGTCTGCATGTGTCACCACCCCCAGGGGTTGGAAGCGAGGCATGCGTCTGACGGCTACTTCCTACGCTTTCTGTGCGAGGACCAGACATTCGAGAATGGACCGTTATGATGCCTAGTGAACAACTAAATTTTGGAACCATCTTTCTCCTTTTGTCTTTTTTCATAAAGCCTTCCTGCTTTTAAAGAGTCAGGCTCACAGACACCTGCGGAGCCTTGATGTATTCCTCCTCTCTTTTAATCACGCCATATTTCTTTAGCTTTTAGTTAGCTTTTCAGTGAGATGTCTTGCTCGTGTCATGTCGGTCTCCAATATATATATATATATATATATATATATATATATATATATATATATATATATATATATATATATATATATAATTCGAATGGATTAAAAACCGGATAATCTGTTGAAATGTTCGTGTATAGCGGTGTACAATGTCGCCCAATTCAAATACAGGTATACATTTCCTTAATGTGGAGGGTGTTAACTTTGATTCCGTATATAAAGTTCAGCAAAACAGAGCGTTCTGAATGCAAAGCAAAAAAGCTTTAGCTTATATATATATATAAATATATATATATATATATATATATATATATATATATATATATATATATATATATATATATATATATATATACTTGCCCCTCTTTCCAAAACTCTTGCATTTACCTCCCTAACAACCCCATCCATAAACAAATTAAACAACCATGGAGACATCACACACCCCTGCCGCAAACCTACATTCACTGAGAACCAATCACTTTCCTCTCTTCCTACACGTACACATGCCTTACATCCTCGATAAAAACTTTTCACTGCTTCTAACAACTTTCCTCCCACACCATATATTCTTAATACCTTCCACAGAGCATCTCTATCAACTCTATCATATGCCTTCTCCAGATCCATAAATATTACATACAAATCCATT
Source organism: Panulirus ornatus (assembly GCF_036320965.1). NCBI lineage: Eukaryota > Metazoa > Arthropoda > Malacostraca > Decapoda > Palinuridae > Panulirus > Panulirus ornatus. Next base: position 17,600,392 of record NC_092225.1, read on the forward strand.
TGCTTTTCTAAGTATTTCTCACATACATTCTTCAAAGCAAACACCTGATCCACACATCCTCTACCACTTCTTAAACCACACTGCTCTTCCCCAATCTGATGCTCTGTACATGCCTTCACCCTCTCAATCAATACCCTCCCATATAATTTACCAGGAATACTCAACAAACTTATACCTCTGTAATTTGAGCACTCACTCTTATCCCCTTTGCCTTTGTACAATGGCACTATGCACGCATTCCGCCAATCCTCAGGCACCTCACCATGAGTCATACATACATTAAATAACCTTACCAACCAGTCAACAATACAGTCACCCCCTTTTTTTTTATAAATTCCACTGCAATACCATCCAAACCTGCTGCCTTGCCGGCTTTCATCTTCCGCAAAGCTTTCACTACCTCTTCTCTGTTTACCAAATCATTTTCCCTAACCCTCTCACTTTGCACACCACCTCGACCAAAACACCCTATATCTGCCACTCTATCATCAAACACATTCAACAAACCTTCAAAATACTCACTCCATCTCCTTCTCACATCACCACTACTTGTTATCACCTCCCCATTTGCGCCCTTCACTGAAGTTCCCATTTGCTCCCTTGTCTTACGCACTTTATTTACCTCCTTCCAGAACATCTTTTTATTCTCCCTAAAATTTAATGATACTCTCTCACCCCAACTCTCATTTGCCCTTTTTTTCACCTCTTGCACCTTTCTCTTGACCTCCTGTCTCTTTCTTTTATACATCTCCCACTCAATTGCATTTTTTCCCTGCAAAAATCGTCCAAATGCCTCTCTCTTCTCTTTCACTAATACTCTTACTTCTTCATCCCACCACTCACTACCCTTTCTAATCAACCCACCTCCCACTCTTCTCATGCCACAAGCATCTTTTGCGCAATCCATCACTGATTCCCTAAATACATCCCATTCCTCCCCCACTCCCCTTACTTCCATTGTTCTCACCTTTTTCCATTCTGTACTCAGTCTCTCCTGGTACTTCCTCACACAGGTCTCCTTCCCAAGCTCACTTACTCTCACCACCCCCTTCACCCCAACATTCACTCTTCTTTTCTGAAAACCCATACATATCTTCACCTTTGCCTCCACAAAGTATTCTTTCTCCTCTATCCCCAGGGATACCTATCCCCAGGGATATATATATATATATATATATATATATATATATATATATATATATATATATATATATATATATATATATATATATATATGCTTCCCACGTATTCCCTGCGTGTCGTAGAAGGCGACTAAAAGGGAAGGGAGCGGGGGGCTGGAAATCCTCCCCTCTCATTTCTTTTTTTTTTATTTTCTAAAAGAAGGAACAGAGAAGGGGGCCAGGTGAGGATATTCCCTCAAAGGCCCAGTCCTCTGTTCTTAACGCTACCTCGCTAATGCGGGAAATGGCGAATAGTATGAAAATATATATATAAAGAGTGTGGTTGAGAGAGCATAAGAGGGTGTATTGAAATGTTTTGGTCGCATGGAGAGAATGAGTAAGGAAAGATTGACAAAGAGGATATATGTGTCAGAGATGGAGGGAACGAGGAGAAGCGGGAGACCAAATTGGAGGTGGAAGGATGGAGTGAAATAGATTTTGAGCGACCAGAGCCTGAACATACAGGAAGGTCAAAGGCGTTCAAGGAATAGAGTGAATTGGAACGATGTGGTATACCAGGGTCGACATGCTGTCAATGGATTGAACCAGGGCATGTGAAGCGTCTGGGGTAAACCATGGAAGGTTTTGTGGGGCCTGGATGTGAAAAGGGAGCTGTTGGTTCGGTGCATTACACATGACAACTAGAGTCTAAGTGTGGATGAATGTGGCCTTTGATGTCCTTTCCTATCGCTACCTCGCGCGCGCGCGCGGGGGGAAGGGGGGGTGTCATTTCATGTGTGGTGGGGTGGCGGCGAGAATGGATGAAGGCAGCATGTATGAATATGTGCTTGTGTATATATGTATATGTCTGTGTATTTATATGTATCTATACGTTGAAATGTATAGGTATGTATATATGCGTGTGTGGGCGTTTATGTATATACATATGTATGTGGGTGGGTTGGGTCATTCTTTCGTCTGTTTCCTTGCGCTACCTCGCTAACGCGGGAGACAGCGATAGAGTATGATTACAATCATATATATATATATATATATATATATATATATATATATATATATATATATATATATATATGTATATATGGGAAGATCAAAGATATATAAGTAATTTCTCCTTAATAATAGATTTGTCTGAGAATTAAGTCCCTCATAGTAATTTTCGTATAACAAATTTTGTAAGTCAACATATTTAGGTTTGGATGCAGGTATTTCTATAATACCCACATTGAATGTAAATTGACCAGAATATTCTTGATAAAAAAATGATGTATATATGTATTGCCTTTATATATATATATATATATATATATATATATATATATATATATATATATATATATATATATATATGTGTGTGTGTGTGTGTGTGTGTGTGTGTGTGTGTGTGTGTGTGTGTGTGTGTGTGTGTGTCATTTTATATATGTTATCCATAAGAGTACAGTATCCATATGTTTATAAATAAATATGTTACTGAAGCGGTCAACATGCAGCGAATATAAATGTTTGTTAATATTGGGAAACTGGAGGACGAAGGAAAAAATATATCCCATAAGGAAATGTCACCTGATTGACATCCCGATGTTATTAATGATAAATATACAGCAAAATAAAGCAGTTATAAAAGGTATGATTTAGTATTTTAGTTAGACTGTGAACTTCGTAAATAACAACACACATCATTTAAGTGATTTGTGTATGATTTACACATGATAATGTAAGACCTAAGATTTTAGGAGTAAGTGAAAATAGAGCATTTTAATAGAGTCACTTGAATTCTCATTTGTAAATGAAGGAAATTTAAGGAAGACGACTTACCACCACTTGGGTTCTCTCCTCTTCATGTCGGCGGCGATGAGGGACATGTAGAGGAGCAGGAGTGCCACCCACAGCACGGGGTGCCAGCTCCCAGCTCCCCCACTCCACCCTAGCCTCATTCTCGACCCTCTGGCACCCTGCTGGAGGACGACCTTCCTGAAGGAGGAGGAGGGTGGTTCGGCCGGTGGTTGCTCAGCGTCGTCGTCGATGGGTGCTGGGTCGGGACATGCTCAGGCCCTGTCTACCCCAGGGCCCAGGTCTCCGCAGGGCCGGCCCCTGGCCCTTACATAGACTTGTGGCACCACTGGGCGGCACCCCTTTGGCATTGACTTGCAACACCGATCGAGGCACTGTCTGCGACACTTAAGGTAAACACTGTTTGTGGCACTCGATTTAACACTTTCGGTCCAGTGCCAGTGGAAGGATCCTTCACGATATCGGATTTTCTGTCAGATTTTCACCGTGTCTGAGTACTCTTTCGCTTCTCAAAGTGATATATGTACGTGATACCATTCATCATTAAAGACTGACTGTAGATTATACAATTACTCGTGTCATTATATGAGAACTCACCCCCGTTGTCGTGGTAAACATCTCTTCGAAAGACATGTTTTACATCATCAAGATTTGCTCTAACTAATGGGTTAATCAACTAATTACCTGTACAACGAGTACGACGTAACACTACGTTCTTTTGTGATGTGTTTTTTTTTTTTTTTTGTCTCCCCTTCAAGTATCGGCGGATCTTAGCGTGTCCTATATTCCTGTAAATGACAGTAGGTGGCCGTGGGGTCCTATATATACGTATGTTTCCTTGGCCACAGGATCTGATTCAACGGAACACAATCTCGCTTCCGAGAATATGGCTCCAGTCACTTCCCCACCGCCAGTGTTGGGCAACAGCATCAGTGACGGGGCGAGCCTGCTACACACTACTGCTGCTGCTGCTGCTGCTGTTGTCTGGCTCCTCACCACACCGCTGCTGCTGCTGCTACGCTCCGCACTTCAAAACTCACTTCACTCCCACAATCACTTTGCTAAGCCCCCCGCCCCTCTCTCCGCCCGTTCACCAGTAACATACACACGTATATACATATATATCCTCAGTCCTACACGAGCAGATTGGTCTTGGTAGCGAGGACGTGCCACAGCAGGAGGAGGAGGAGGAGGAGTAGGAGGCGAGAAGGAGAGAGAGAGAGCGTTGGTTGGTAGCGGAGGTAAGGAGGGCGCTCTGCGCGGGCAGGTACGCCAGATGATGTGAGCGTTAAGGGTCCAGCCCGTGTGTGTGATCGGCTTTGAGGCTGTCTAGTGAGGTGGGTCAGATACACAGCAAAGCGAGCCGACTTTTTCACGGCCTATGTGGCTCTGCCGCGCCCACCGTCGGCCCTCTCCCTCCTCTGGCCTCACTGGCCGGACTAGCGACACCAGCACCTCCCGATCCCCACTGAAAAACATTTCCCGTGCGAGGAATAAGGAGGGTAAAATTCCCTGCAAGTCCAGTGGACCAGAGACATGCGGCAACACAGGTCAAGGCGCATGCGTGGAATCAACAGTCGGGTGTGTGTGTGTGTGTGTGTGTGTGTGTGTGTGTGTGTGTGTGTGTGTTCCTTGCGTGTGGCATTTTTCCCACAGACCATCTTATGCCAGACCATATCTTAATAGTCTGCCGGACCACAGACCTGTGTTATGGCTACTTCACCACGATGGTCCTGTTGAAGTCACTAGGAAGGCGGGAGGGAGAGATTAAATATTCCTTTTTTTTTCATAATTATGCTCGTAATGAGATCGGGGTCTTCATTTACATAATCTAATCAAGGGAACATAGATGTAGCCTCTGTTCCTGCAGTTGCTTTTGCATTTTTGACGTTCATATATATATATATATATATATATATATATATATATATATATATATATATATATATATATATATATATATATATATATATTATGTGTGTGTGTGTGTGTGTGTGTGTGTGTGTGTGTGTGTTTTAAAACATCTTTGATTTTTTCCATCTGTTTTACACTCTACGTGTAAAAGACTCGTTTTAACAGTCATGTGTGAATGTGTCTTTGTCATAAAGTTTTCCGGTCATGTTGTATTTTGTTCCATGGCCACATCGCTCGCTACTCAGTCGCATTCGTGTCGCGGGACGGCTTTTGCCAAGCGCCTTGGTGAAGGGCGATGCGCTGTGATCGCATTCGCTTCTCATTACGTTATAATTTTGCACATGGTATAGGAATGCATTGTCGTGGGTAATAGACAGACAGACAGGCAGGGAGACACAGACAGACAGATAGACAGGCAGACAGACAGACAGAAACACAGACAGACTTGACGGGGAGAAAAAAAAAAGATACTTATGTTGTGTAGAAAAACAAAAACTTAGGAAGATGAAATCATTGTTTCCCGAGAGAGAGAGAGAGAGAGAGAGAGAGAGAGAGAGAGAGAGAGAGAGAGAGAGAGAGAGAGAGAGAGAAATTACGCAAGAATATATATTTTTCTTCATAAAACTACGAAATTGCAAAAAAATAGTCGTGTAATTAACCGCTTTGAATACCATTAACTATTTGCTAATTATAAGTCCACGAAACCAAGTAATTACGGAAAGTGGGTTTAGATTCTAAATGAATTCCATTCGTGCACAGTTAATGAACATCTTACGAGGGGAGGAGAGCTATCACAGGAAGGCGTATAGAACCAAACACTACAGCTGTAGCAGTGTTGCCTAGGATGATAAGGGATAGTTAGACATTGCCTAGGATGATAAGGGATAGTTAGACTCTGCTCAGGATGATAAGGGATAGTTAGACATTGCTTAGGATGATAAGGGATAGTTAGATTTTGCCTAGAATGATAAGGGATAGTTAGACTTTGCTTAGGATGATAAGGGATAGTTAGACTTTGCTTAGAATGATAAGGGATAGTTAGACTTTGCTTAGGATGATAAGGGATAGTTAGACATTGCCTAGAATGATAAGGGATAGTTAGACTTTGCTCAGGACGATAAGGGATAGTTAGACATTGCTTAGGATGATAAGGGATAGTTAGACTTTGCTTAGGATGATTAGGGATAGTTAAACATCGTCTAGTATGATAAGGGATGGTTCAAAATTGAATAGAATGGTAAGGGATAGTTCGAAATAGCCAGGATGATAAAGGATAATTTAGTATTCACTAAGATAATAAAGGATAGTCTACTATTGACTAAGATAATAAAGGATAGTCTATTATTGACTAAGATAATAAAGGATAGTCTATTATTGGCTAAGGTAATAAAGGATAGTCTATTATTGACTAAGATAATAAAGGATAGTCTATTATTGACTAAGATAACACAGGATAGTCTATTATTGGCTAAGGTAATAAAGGATAGTCTATTATTGACTAAGATGATAAAGGATAGTCTATTATTGACTAAGATAATAAGGGATAGTCTATTATTGACTAAGGTAATAAGGGATAGTCTATTATTGACTAAGATGATAAAGGATAGTCTATTATTGACTAAGGTAATAAGGGATAGTCTATTATTGACTAAGATAATAAGGGATAGTCTATTATTGACTAAGGTAATAAGGGATAGTCTATTATTGACTAAGATGATAAAGGATAGTCTATTATTGACTAAGATAACAAAGGATAGTCTATTATTGACTAAAGTAGTAAGGGATAGTCTAGTATTACCTGCGATGATAAGAGTTAATTCACTCCTCACAGGATTATGATGGATGGCTCAGAATTGCTTAGGATATGAGGGGATATAGTTCATTATTGCCCTGGATGGTAAGGAATGTAGATCCTTATTGCCCAGGACGATAAGGAGTAATTCATTATTGCCCCGGATGATGAAATTGGTCTCCCTAAAATGGCTTGCTATTGCCCAATACGAGACGAGATCTTAACAGACGAGGAATTCGCCCAACGTCAGAAGTGATCAAAGGCTTATGTTCCTACCGGCCTGCCACTTAGATGATGCTGGTGAATCGTCTATGTTCGTCTTAAGTCTCCTTTGAGCAGCGATTGGATTTTATTTCCTTTGTTGAAGGAGGATTTACCAGTATCATTCTACGGTTTCGAATATCGAGTTCTATTTAAGTGACTTTCCATCACTTTCCATCCATATTTGGAGCAGTATTGTCTCTTTTTTTTATTTGGTCCTGATATTTCTAAATAAAAGGCGACGTCTTCGAAACATCTGAGTGGTAACATTATTTTCTGTCTCGTCTGCATAGCATGGGAAACACTGTAGGATCTCTACGGCCATGGTGCTCTGTCTATCAGTCCTTCCGTCCACGGGAGTCCTACTTTAACTTAGAACCTCACCTTTGGTCGTAACTTGAAACATCAGAGTCAGATCCACATGGAAGGTGGATACAGTTATATTTCCGAGCATCTCAAGAAGTGAATGGTATTGGACCCATAACTTCAGTCTGGGTTTTGCCAGGGTTTTGCCCTAAGGAGGAAAAAAAAAAAGCTTAACCTTGCTCATAACGTGAGGAAAATTCCAACCCTAAGCCATGAAGTTAACACAGATGTTTCTGACATTTTCCAATAGGATTTCCAGCCATTTTCTTTATGTCACAGTGTAACTATGGCGCACCACGGGCAACACAACAATTCCACGGAACACCATTCTATTACGTTTGCTGTAGTGTATACGTGCTCCTTTGCAGGTTATATAGAATCTTCCATTAAAGTGATAATGATATCATCTCCTGTGTGATGAAATCTTGGCACAGTGTGAGTGATGACACGTCCTCTGATAAGCATCATGTGTTGATATCACTTCTCAAGTGTTGGGCAAGTTACTTATAAACTTTTTACTCTCATGGGACATGATTGAGTTGAAGTTACTTCTATACTTTTTTTTACTCTCATGGGACATGATTGAGTTGAAGTTACTTCTAAACTTCTTTCTTTCAGGGAGCATATGATTGAGTTGATCTTTTTTTTTTCTCTCTCTACCTCTCTCTCATCTTTTTTTTCAAATATCATTTCCAATCTGACGACGCTTCATTTCCCGAAGACATTCCAGTGCAATCACATCACTGAATCTCACTCAGTGTCTCGCCTGGAGTTGAGGAACGCAGTCGTGAATTTCTTTTTCAGACACCAGCCAGCAAAACTGATTTGTCGCTGCGTCATATATGTCGAAGCGTCGTTCGTTTCTTGTCCTACTACTTTAATATCACTTATACATTTTACGTTCAAGTACCAGTTTACTTCATGATACACAATGCACCTCATATACTTCCTTCCTCTTATTCATGGAGTCTTTTCTTACAAGCCTGAGGCTGTGCTAAAATCTGATCTGCTTACTCAACATCTTTATTTTGATATTCTAAATTTTCTCAAAAACAGGCTCAGGTTGTGATTCAGAAGTATTTCCCACAGTAAGAATTAGAAGTTTTCTGTGTGTTCTCGGAAGCGAAACCTGTCTTGTTATTTTCACAGGTTTGCTTTATCACCAGCTAGCAAAGGTTCTCTTCTGTTTTGACGAAGACTTAAAATGTCCCCTGTACCTTGACATGGACGTAAATGTCTCCTTTACCTTAATGCAGATTTGAAATATTTTCCCTACGTTGAAGTAGGCTTAGAATATCTCCTTTACCTTGATGTGGACTTAGAATATTTCCTGTGATTTGAAGTAGACTTAAAGTATCTCCTTTACCTTGATGTGGACTTAAAACGTCTCCTTCTGTCTGATGTGGACTTTGAATTTCTCTGCTTTGACGTGAAGTTACAAATGTCTTTCCACAGTCGCTAGTGCGTCGAGACCAACAAACAAATTTCTTCATAAACTTCAAACACTACAATGCGATTTTCTGTTTCCCACGAACACCTTGTTTTTCTTCAACCTTTACTTGTTCTGTCCAGGACTGTAAGTCTCTCGTATAATTTAGACACCAGATTATCAAAACATTTCTTTGAAAACTTTCCGGTACTCGTATAACAGAGTTAAAAATAAACAAAAGATTGTTCGTGTTTGTAATCCCACCATCCACACACATACACACGCACGTATGCGAACGCTTTTCTCTTGTCAACACATCCTTGAACGAGGGTTAAGGGGGCTCTAGGCTTACCCTAAGGGTAGGGTGCTAAAGCTTAGGCAAAGGTTGAGGTAAAGCAATACCTTCCCATTTCAGCGGGCAACGTCAGTCACTTAAGGGAATTGTTGATAATTGCTTCTGACAATGACGACAGGAGGGCGGGACTACGTATAAGGTCATGGCTAGCTACCACCCAGTTTCCGTGACCTGGACCAATCAGGGAGACGGACACTCGAAGGATCATGTCACGTCAGCCAATGACAGCGCCCGAGGTATTTAAGAGGGGGAGAGGATGTCGCGAGGCGACTTTAGAATACTTGTGCAGTAGCCTCCCAGCGCAACATTTTCTGTAATACGTCAGCTAAATCGCTATACGTGAACGATGAACATTGCAAAAGGGGGCATGGAAGTGTATTTCTCTAACGCTCTACGAGCTAAAAGGAAGAAGTACACATAATCGACAGTTTTTCAGATAAACTGATTACGAAGTGCTTTGAGAATCGACTCGGTTTTCCCTTTTTGAAAAGACTTGAGAGCATGGATCTTCCTTCGCCTGGAGAAGGAAATTCTTCCTCGGCGAAACTGAATGCCAGCAACTGTGACATATTATACTGTTGGACGTCCTCCCCAAGAGCTGGTGGGTGTTGGGCGCACTGGGTGCCCTGCTAGTGGAGGGGATAACAACTGGGTGTCGTGTAAGTGGGAGATAACTATCCTGGGTGTCGTGCTATGTGGGGGATGATTGTGCCGGATGTCGTGCTAGGTAGGATGACTGTGTTAGGGGTAGACGTCTGTGATGGGTATCATGCAGGGAGGGAGGGATGACTGTGCTGGGAGTCGCTCTAGGGGGGATGAGTGTAAACATGTTCGCTCGGCTTTGCCGCCAAACGTCCTGCACTTTCTTCCTGTTTCTTTGCCTCTCTTCCACTTCATGATATCTCTCCATTTTTTGCCATCAGATTCTTTCTTCTTTTTTTTCCACTTCCACGCCCCGTAGTCCTCCGCCACGCCTTCCTACTCCTCCTCCACGCCCTCCCATCTTCTCCCACGCCCTTCTGTCCACCCTGTACGCCCTCCTACCCTTCCTCCACCCTCTCCCACGCCCTGCTACCCCCTCCCTCCGCGCCCTCTCGCAGCTGGCATGTCAGGACATCTGTCTGGTCGAGGGCGTGGAGATGTTAACCATGTCTTTGAGTCTTTAACTACGGCATATGGCGGGCATTTAGCCGCTCACCGAGACGGTCACACCTTGTCAGGAGACTTAACGACGAAGAGGAGGAGGAGGCGGCGTTCGATCTGGCTCCCGCGCCTTAGTGGCCGTAGGTTATTTACTGTGATTTGACACGTTATTGACAGTTCTGAGGAGGGTGGCTCTACGGCTGGTGGCGGTGATCGCCCGTGTCTCTGGGGTCCTCCTCAGATGAGGAGTCATTGGTCGTTCAAGTGTCTCATTAACTGAGCGGGAAATACTCCTCGGCGTTATTGATGGGTTTCGCATCTTCCGAGACTTTCGATGAAAGCCGGTAATCGTTCTGATGTCTCAGTTACTGAGTGGAACACACTTTGATCATTATTGATGATGGGGCCTGGGAAGGTAGGTGTGTGTGTGTGTGTGTGTGTGTGTGTGTGTGTGTGTGTGTGTGTGTGTGTGTGTCTGTTTGGACACACGCATGTTATGCGGGGAAGCTACTGCTGCTACTGTAGCTGCTACTGCTTGGCGGGAGGCATTTCAGCAGAAGAAATAGGAATTTCAGCAGCAATAGACCTTTGGCAAGTCCCTCTCCCGAGGTTGTGCGGTGACTGGTAAGGTGTAGCTTTTATAGCCGGTCATGGATGAGTTGGGGAGCGTTTGAGGGAACGCATTGCATAGTGGCGTTGATATGTGTGTGGAGGGTGAATCACGCGGGGCGTTCATGTGAGAGTGAACCGATTACAGATGGCGTTGATCTGCGAGTGAACCGATTACACGAAATGGTGATGTTTGTGAGAAAGATCCACATTAAGCGTTGATCTCTGGAAGCAAGGATCACATGGGGGCATTGATATTCGAATGAACCGCTTGCAAATATCGACCGATTACATGGTGTGTTGCTGACTGGGTTAAGCGATGGCATTGGGCGGCGTTGTTAGTTTAAAGTTATTAGTGTGAACTGTCACATGGGATGTTGATGTCAAAGTGAACAAATCAAAAGGGGCGTTGATGTTAAAGTGAGCCGACAGAAAAAGGCCTTGAATGTTAAGGTGACTAATCATGTGTCGTTAATATTCGAGGGAATCGATCACATTAGACATCTTTGTATAGGAGAGCCCAACATATCTAGGGTAAGATGAAGTTATCAAGATGAGCATTGATGTTAAAAACAGATCACCAGGGGCGTTAATGTTAGGGTAAACCGATCCGGACGGGCGTTGATGTTAGTGTGAAACCGATCTAAAAGAGACGTTGGCATCTTTAATGCTAGGGTGAGGGAATGAAAAAGGTTATTGATGGCAGGATGAAGCAGCCATATGGAGCCTACTGTAAGTGTGCCATCTTACAACTTATTTTCTGTTCTTTACGTGATGCTTTTGATGAGATACTCAACAAGGACGATTTGGGAAAGCGAGAGTAGTTACCATCTGAGTTAATTGCTCCTACAAGCGACGTTTTATGTTTTGACAACTCATCAGTTCAGCGCCATTAGGTTCTTATGAATAATTCTGGTGATTCTGGCCTAGACGGGCGTACGCAAGTGGACTTGACTATGATCTCACATCTTGCAGAGGCAAGACCTGTCTGTCACCATCTGCCAGTGTGTCTTCGTTCATAATAAATTCCTCGGTACGCTTTTATGAAGACCATCCCTCTTTTCGACTTTAATCACAGAAGATTAACAGTGACCAAAACTTTCTGTGAGCAATTCTCAACAGCAGTGGATTGAAGTCATATAGTTGGCGTGGGCTGTTAGCGGAGGCAGCGGCGGGAGGTGATTGGGCGAGTGGTCCCGTCCCTACGACATTGCTGGCCATAACAGCAGCGCAGCGCCTGCAACATTTAAAGCATCCGAGGAAGGGAGGCGTCCAAGTCACAGGACGGCACGGGGGAGAAGCTCAGCGTCATTACCCTGAGTTTCCCGCTAAATACTACTGCAGCAGAGGGCGAGGGACGTAATAAAATCCCTACCTTAATTATGTTAACAACCATTTGCAAGCCTAGCTATGATTGCCCGGAGTTCTCTAATAACACAGGTTGGTGGAGGCATCATTGAGAACTCCCGCCTTTCTACCACGCCGGCCAATCACAACCCAGAGCGGCAGATCAGAGAAATCAAGCGCGGGTTGTGACTGGCCCGTTCGGCAGCGGCGTCTCTTTCATCTACCCCCTCGGCTCCGCCCACCTTCTCACATAGCATGGAACTTGCAGGGCTTGAGCCAGTCAAACAAAACAATTTTCCTCGTTTACATGACATCAGCATTAATTTTATGATCTGTTCATTAGAATATTATCTGCCAGATCTCTGATAGTCATGTTTACATAACACGAGGATGCACGGATAAAGACATATGCCGAGCGATCCCTCATAAAACGCTCTGTGTACATCCTATTCAATTTCATGGAACCTTTTGTCATGGAGACCACGTGACATACGCCCGTCATCCACCCGTCGCAGGCCCCCTTAACGTCCATTAATCCCACCGTCCCCCCGCGAGAGACAGGAGGTACCCGGTCATCGGGGAATGGGCCAGAAATCGGGGCCGTACCTACGGCAGGAGTGGAGTGAGAGAGTGAGGGCTGGGAGTAGCGGGGTCGAGCGGGCGCCCCCACCCACTAGCGTCTCTGACCACCCACGAGCCCAGCCGGTCCGCCTAACCTCCACGGTCGAGTTTTTGATTAACAATGTGTTTCATCTTACCTGCGGAGGTGTCCACGGTTTCTCCTTTATGCCCACGGGCCAGGCTTTAGCCGGAGATTAAGGGTGAAGATAAGATTAATTGATTCAAGAATATTGATCACACTTTTCTAGTGATGAAAAAAAAAAAAGGAGAGAAGGGGAGGAAGTAATTTGAGTCTTTCTCACAACCGTTGTCTGAGGCAATGTACGACACATGCCTCGGTCCCTTAGCCATGATGAAGGCTGTCTGATACGACGGTAATAAAAAAATAAAGAGAAATTATTGGTGAAAGAATTAAAGGTGGAGTGGGTACGCCGGCCGGCCGTGATGCCTCGTACAAATTATGATCGAGCCGTGTGTCCACAGCCTAACTTGTCTCATCACCACGGTGAATAATTAATCACAGGCGGGGTTGCCACACGCTGATAGACGCCACGATATTTTGAATTTTCTCCGCTGATTATATGAATTTTACTGGGCAGAATATGTATATGAATTGGCTCTCTCTCTCTCTCTCTCTCTCTCTCTCTCTCTCTCTCTCTCTCTCTCTCTCCTTTGGACAGGGACTAATTAGTCATGGTATATATATATATATATATATATATATATATATATATATATATATATATATATATATATATATATATATTCATCTATTCACTTATAACGTGATATGAAAGCGTAGCCGGAATATCTAACATTATAAAAACATACTTCTCACACGGGAACAAAATTGAAAGCTGGAAATATAGAAAATGAAACGTTTATATATAGGTTTTATCTTATCTTTGACGTGCTTACCGTGGCTTCCAGTACGCTTATCGGATAATACACTTAGGACTGAGCCAAGGAAAGATAAGGTCTGTATCTTAAATCCAGTGAGGTTGGCCAGTGCCGCCTGTGGCCTCGCCCGCACACACACACACACACACACTCCGTCCACGACCAATACACCTCAAGCAGGTGCTGCAGCTCCCCTAACGCAGGGAGGTGCGCTGCACGAGCCCAACCGACCCGTGTGTAACATCACTTCGAAACACCAGATTCCAGAAGGATTTTGCTCTTTTTCGGTTTCCATTATTTATCAATAGTTGAATATCTATTGTTGTTATGATGCCTTTCATTATGATATGAAAAAAGTTATGTTATTTGATTTTTTTTTGTTGCTTGAAATATCATGTTCCCGATTCGTTTGAAACACGTTTCGAAACCTCACGAAAAGAGAGGTCCTTCGTGATTCGAAGTTTCAAAGATAGAAACATAATGTTCCGTTTTGTTTCTACTCAGTGCTTCGGTCCATTAGAGTTCATGTTCAGGAGTCTGTGTATCAACAGTATATCAAAACATAAATCTACGACACTGATATGATTGATTAACAGTGAAGTAATTGGCTCGAATCCGAAGAGCTTTTATTCTCTTGATTTTTTCCTCGATTTCCTTGATCTTTTCTTGATTATTACACTCCAACGAACCCACAAACAAACGACTCTTAATTTCTTCAATCCCTAAAACCCCATCCTCACCACTGCACACACTCCCCAAAATCTCCCCAACCAATCTCTCTCAGATTCTTCAACACCCAGAACCCGTTCCTCCGGTGAACACTCCCAGAAGCTCTCCATCTAGAACCCTCCCACACTCCTCAACATCTAAAACCAGTCTTTCGAGTTAACACTCCCAAGAACCCTCCAACAAACCCCTCCCAAATTCTTCAACACCTAAAACTCGTCTCCTCCAATTACTGCCCCCCCAGAATCCTCAAGCGAAGTCCTTCCAGACTCCTCAACACCTAAAACTCGTCTTCACCAGTCAATATTTCCAAGCACCCTCCCAACAAACCCCTCATAGACTCTTCAGTACTCAAAACCCGTCTCTTCCCTCCAGTTGTGAATGAAGAAAGATATTCATAGCTTACCTCCAGCCACCTGGACCTGGAAATGTACTTTACGGATGCTGGAAGTTTCCCCAGCTGTACAGTCAGCAGCCTGGAATTCATATAACTCTTCCCCACTTAATCCCCTCTAACCAATGCCCCTTTCATGACTGGAAATATTTCCGATCGATTCTTATGAAATCTTAAAGGAATGAGAAATATTTTCTGTACGTTAGGACATATTCTCTAATGTTAGGTTTCAAGTGTGTACAGCTAACAGTATGTGTAGATATACAGATGACGAATTGTCCGGGCAGAGACTGTATGGCCCTTTATATTCTAATGGTATTAAGGGAAATAGATAGTAACCGATAGATATATTCAAGTCGCAATATTTTATGTACACGGTTTAAATGACTGTCGACTGGTAGGTGACCAGTGAGCCATCTGGATTCCATGTCACACACACACACACACACACACACACACACACACACACACACACACACACACACACACATACACACACACACATCAAACTTATGTCACAGAAAACAAAAATGAACCAGAACGAAGCGACTCGGACAGATTCAGTGAAAACGAAATGTATAGCTTGGGAGCAAGGTGTTCTGGGAGACTCTTGCCAAGTCAGCTCATTCTCATAATATGTCTGGTAATATGAACCTGAGCCTTGAGAGGGTGGCGATGAACACAACGCAATGGATGAAGCAATGTGTTCACAGGGATTTTGCTGGAGTAGATTCGATTAGATTTTGTGAAGATCCTTAATAAGAAGGATAAAAACGCCTATCCCTGTCCCGAGAACGTTTACCAATTTCGTGAAAGAAAGATGCCGGTGTACCAGCTGTGTAACAAGCAAGTTTTAAGACACGTACGAAGAGTATAAGAGCAGAGATACAAGTGTGGGAATCAGTCCTGAGAAGAGGGGGAGAAAAAAACAGTGCAACGTTGGGAATACCCAAAGAAGTTTCTATTCTCTTCTGCTGTTCTGTAGGAAGCCTCGAAAATGAATTCGGAAGCGAAGTATTCGAGTGTCAGAATTATGTGTGTTTCATTATCTTACAATCACTATTTGACGGCCAATATGCAGTTCGGAGGCGAGGTCTCCCGATTCTAGACCACTTCACTTGTGGCCATGATTATTTTCTTTTAAACCTTTTTCTTTTTTTCAGGGGATGAGATTTCAGAAGTTCTTGTAATGAGATTCACAGCTTTAAAACTGGATTTTATAGGAAAATATAGAATAGATTTTTTTTCCTTTTGATAATTATGATATACTTTATATGAACTTAGATGTATGTGGCCACGTGGAATGGCCGATAATATTGTGATCACTACTAGAACGTAAAAACACGGAAATAGGAAAATTAAGCACGAAATACATACTTGATGCAACACCAAAGGTGAAGGCAAAAGTAGACAACATTGGCCATTGTTTATGGACTACTGTAGTTGTGTACTTCGGTTTATATAACTTCAAAAACAGGTAATCAATTGAATACAGGCTGTAGGTTTTCGATTTCTGTGTCCTGTCGTCAATGATTTTGTCGCCGAGTTAATATCTGTTTCAGAAATATGATTGATCCTTATGTTCTTAGCTGCAGGAATAGAATTTGAAAACGTTGGTGTGATCTTTGATTACATGTATGAGACATTCATGTGGGTGGGTATCTGAGCGTTTGACTGGTATGTGAGAGAAGCACTGGATGTCCAATCTACAGCTGACCGAGGAAAGGATGGTGGAGGAATTATGGTAAAAGACGACTGGATTGAAAAGAGATGATTGATCGCAAATGTGTAAGATTTTATGTCATTATCAAAATCTATATGATGTATGTAAAAAATAAACACGTAGTAGTGCAGAAGGAGTAATGGATACAGTAGTAAAAACGGTTGAAGAAATATACCAAATGTTATATGAGCGAATGGGTGGGCGATAAAGTACAAGGAATCATGTGTAGGAATGAGGTCCCAATGGAAAACAAAGATGTGAAATATGTACATCGGCGAATATGATGAGTGTTGCACACACATACAACACAAGAGTGAAGAGCTGTAGATGCGCTGAAGCTTTTGTTCACTTAGGCACACCCACCACATGTAAGTTGTGAATACGTGTTTCAAAACTTGGGAGCTGTGTGCACTTGACCCAACATTAGAATATAGGAACTAAGTTAAAGACTACATACAGAGATGCATGAGAGATTTTTTTTTATATTACTTATGAGAAGAGTATGACTCGCCAGGATCTATTGATATCGAATAAAAAGATGAATATGAAATGAATATGAAAAGAAAAATGAAGCAAACATCTTTTAAAAGCTATCTGGAAATCTCCTAAGATTAGAAAACTTCGCACCGCACCAAACTAAAGGTGAAATATCACATATAGATAACTCAAAGCTGGAAACATTATCTTGCAAATTAAAAGAAACGGGAACTTGATTTTTGGATCTCGAGAGTTGTCACAAAGGTGTC
Organism: Panulirus ornatus; assembly: GCF_036320965.1. Taxonomy (NCBI): domain Eukaryota; kingdom Metazoa; phylum Arthropoda; class Malacostraca; order Decapoda; family Palinuridae; genus Panulirus; species Panulirus ornatus. The sequence goes on from NC_092225.1 coordinate 17,617,651, forward strand.
TACAAGCAAAACCTGTCCAGTGGATCGGAAGGCATGGGCCATAAACTCAGAATGTCATGTGAGACCCAGAGAGATGAAGAAGAAAAAGAAGCCGTCAACGAGACAGAAACGAAATATAAACAGAGATCAAAGACCGCAGACTCCCATTGCCTTCAAGGTGAAAAGCTCAGTTCCTAAAGAAAGTGCATTTGCACCTCGACTCTTTATCGTTCTCATTACATGAAAAAAAGACATGAGCCGTAGTTTCGTACCATCCTTTGCAAATGACACTAGAACAGATATGGATATTTCATCAGCAAGAGACGCTGAACAATTACAAACATATTAGATCAAGTGTCTCGGTGGGCCACTGATAGTAACATGTCTTCTGCGGTAAAAAGATTGACGAACTTACTTTCAGCAAAGGGAATAAAGCAACAGACGCTTTTTCGAAAAAGATGGCAGGCTGGATCTTAAGGACCTTCAAGACAAGGGAGATGAAGGCTGGTGATGACGCTCCTGAGGGTCCTACTTTTCCCATGAACAGAATGTTGGTGTGTATTAACATCATCATTCAAGGCGAGGTAAATTGCAGAGTCAGAGTGAGTGCAGAAATGCACACACACACACACACACACACACACACACACACACACACACACCCAGCAGTGATATTGTTCGAATCTTAACTACTGGAATGATTTAGAACGCCGAGGCTGTTCTCGAGAGCGCAGATGGGAAAGAGATGATTTTTACATTCGGGGAAAAAAGAAAAGTTTCCACTTTTCACAACAGAGGCATGTAAGATTCAATAAAACATTACTCATTGAGATCAAAAGTTGTGATACGTGTAACCACTGTAGTCACTGTAAAAGGTCCGGGTCCAAAACTGATTGATGAAATTCCTGCAGTCGCTAGAAACACTGTGGACCGTGACAGTGGGGTGATAATAGAGAGAGAGTCTGGATGAGTATCCATAAAATGCACCAGATCACGTGGGATATGGTGGCTACGTAGTGCCTTTTGGCCGCGGCCTCCAGCAGCCGGACTGACTGATAAATGGAGCAAAACGGTAGCTTGGTCCAGACTGACCTGTGAGAAGCAGAAGACCTTTGAAAAACCATTAAAAGATGTACAGAAGATAAGGTGAAGTCCCGGACGCAGCTGTGGGATGTTGAGACTTCCGAAACCAACCTGAGGTTTATGGAATGTAAGGGCGCCCCATCCTGGATAATGCGATGGATTTTTTTTGTCTTTGCCCTTTGCATAACGTCATTTATCGTAAGTTAGTGAACGTTGCAGAAAGGATTTATTGTGCCGATAATCACCAGGGAAAAAGTGAATATGACCGTCCCAGGCGCTCTTGTGCATTTACATCTTCAGAGGAAAACAGATGTTAACACACGAAAATGAAAACAAGTAGAAATTGAATAGAATATGGCAAGGATGCGTGATGTAACCATGGCTGTTTAAGCTGCTTATAAATGGGTTAGTAAAAGAGGAAATTGTGTATATATAGATGAAGACATTAATGACATTTCTTAAGTCGTATGCACTACTTATGCTTGTGAGGTGATACAATTGCTCAGGTTTACAGTAATTGTCTACATGGCCTAGTTCGACCCTCACTGTTCCCCAAGCTGACCCCACCACCCGACCTGATTCCACGACTACATGACCTGAAATCCATGACCAACCGACCTGGCCCCAGTTACCCGACCTGACCCTAACTATCTGACCTGACTTACACCGTGACCTGATCTGACTGTCGCTTATGGACCTGACTTTAACTCTAACTCCGCTACCCGACATGACCTCATCACTGCCCAACCTCAGTTACTGACCTGTCCCCCACTATCCGACCTGACCTCTCCATTATCGGACCTAAAACCTGACACACACTACCTGACCCAGCCCCGTAGCTACTCGACCTGACCTCACCACTCCTTGACCTGACCCCACCACTACCCGACCTGATCCCACCACTTCCTGACACCACCACTACCTGACCTGACACCACCACTACCCGACCTGACCCCACCACTACCCGACTTGACCCCACCACTACCCGACCTGACCCCACCACTTCCTGACCTGACACCACCACTACCAGACCTGACTCCACCACTACCTGACCTGATCCTAACCATTACCCGCCCAGACCCCTACCACGACCCAGTCTAACCCTCAATGCTATCCGGCCTGACCCAACCACTCCCCGACCTGACCTGACCCCTACCACTCCACGACCTGACTTGACCCTTCCCACTCCCCGAACTGACCCCAACGTGAGTCCAAAGGACTAAAGTGAGTCACTAATTTTCTTCAAAGGTTGAAGCCGCGGCCCCGGGCGCCCAGCCTCCACTGATACCAAACGCTTGACGGAAGATACTCACGGCAATGCGTCTTAAACGTTTTGCATATATTTCCCCTTTTAAAGTTACCAAACGGCCCAATAATCCTCAAAATCAAAGCTGGTAATAAGCTAATCAAAGTTCGATTACACGCGTTTAGTTAAAGTAGATATGGGGCCATGATGACGGCGGTGAGGAGGGAGTCATTCAAGACTAGTGGCAGAGTGGCGGTGGTGGCAACAGTGTGCGGGCCACACTCGCAGGCGAAATGATTGCAGGGCGGCGGGCCGAGCCTGTCATCTGGCTAGCCCACGCTTCGCTCACCTCCCCCCTTCTCTCCCTCCCTTTAATTGATTATCACACTTCTCTCCTTTATCTCACTTCCCATCCTTGCATTATCGATATTTAATGCCACTATTGCCCCAAGTGCAAAAGACCGGTTCGCCGGCCGCCACCCGTAATGACGACTGGGATTAACTGTAGTCGGGAGGGAGGGGTGAGGCGGGCGAGTGTTGAGACCGGCACACTGGCTTATGAAAAGTGAGTTTGGCTGCGCACCTCCCGGGCGACCAACGTTGTCATCACGTCACTCACACACACACGCAAATATCACCCTTAATGACTCCGCCCCGTAAGGCTAATGTGCTGAAATGGACGGTCCCGTCGTGTGGCTTTGGTTAGCTTGGGTTGGTGTTGTTTCCACCAGAATTGCCTCCCGAAATGACTAAATTCAGGAGTATAAACAGGCGGGGAGGAACGAGGCCAGCAGGGATGCTCGCCTAGTAGGACTCCTGGGCTGAGATACGGGGTATCCCTACCGCATCTCCCGAGTTCCTTTTAAACCCTCCCATCACAGCTGGGTGTGTTTATCGACGCTTGCTCCCCGCCGCGTCAACAATAGAAGAGCGTGTGATATATCATTTTGGAAGTTTTAGATTACACTTGCTGTCTTGCATACCTCGCAAAATTAGGTTCCAATAACGCGTTAAAGATGGAAGTATATTGTTGGGTAAATTACTTTACCTTAAAGGGTTGGGCTGGTAGTGGCCTACAGGTTTTCTATGCAGCTTCTTTAGCTTCTTTGTATATATATATATGATGAGACTTAGACGGAGCAAGAGGAAATGGAACGCATGTGGAAGGAGTTGGAGGAATGCAGACGACAGGGTAAGAGAGAACTGGGTCATCTGTTCATATAAGGAAGGAGAGGGTAGGAGACACTGCAAGACCCTTTGCTCGCGGCACAACCACATGCAGGCGGAGTCCAGTAATGTACTAATAATGCAAGAAATGACAGTGTTAGAGAAAGGAGCAATCCGACGTAAAGGGCTGACTATATATATATATATATATATATATATATATATATATATATATATATATATATATATATACGTGGGAAGTATTCTTTCTCCCCTATTCCCGTAGAAGGCGACTAAAAGGGGAGGGAGCGGGGGGCTGGAAATCTTCCCCTGTCATTTTTTTTTTAATTTTCCAAAGGAAGGAACAGAGAAGGGGGCCGGGTGAGGATGTTTCCTCAGAGGCCCAGTCCTCTGTTCTTAACGCTACCTCGCTGAGGCGGGAAATGGCGAATAGTATGCAAGAAAGATATATGTATATATATATATATATATATATATATATATATATATATATATATATATATATATATATATATATATATACATACATACATACATACATACATACATACATACATACATACATACTTACACGTGTGAATAAGTACATACACATTCAGGTAATGGTACACACGTAACGGTCAGAGGAGGAGGTCACCGGAGATAGTGGACGAAGCCAGTCAACTCCCTACAGGTCCCCTAGGGTCCCATAGCCCGTTCTGTGGCCATATAATTAGATATAACGAAGTGAGGAGGTTCTGTGTCATTGTTTTGTAGTTGGGTTTTATCAGGTGTGAGGATGGGTTTAATATAAAGGTGAGCAGGGGTGTCTAACATGGGGATGATTAGGGATTTAACATGTGGGTGAGCAAGGGGTGTTTAACATGTAGATGATTAGGGATTTAACATGTGGGTGAGCAGGTTTTTTTTTAAAATGTGGGTAATTAGGGATTTAACATGTAGGTAAGCATGTGGGTGATTAGAGATTTAACATGTGGGTGATTAGGGATTTAACATGTAGGTGAACAAGGGGTGTTTAACATGTAGGTGATTAGGGATTTAACATGTGGGCAAACAGGAAGTGTTTAACATGTGGGTGATAAGAGATTTAACATGTGCGCAAGCAAGGTGTCTAACGTGTGTGTGATTAGGGATGCAACGTGGGGGTGAGCAGGTTTTTTTTTTAACATGTGGTGAAGTGGTCGTATTTAAAGTGTAGATGATTAGGGATTTAGCATGTAGATGAGTAGACATGCTTAACTACTGACTGTGCCGTAGATCTGAAGTCTGGTTTCGAGCTTACGAACTTACGAGCTTACGAGAACTTTTAATTAGGTTTGGATAGCCTCCATCTATGCTGCGTTTGTTGACAACTTTAGCAACTGGAACGCTTCTGTCTGTCTGGATTTCTTTCGTGACGCACACATGTGTCAGCGAACAGCTGCCCACGTACGTACGCCAGGTGGTGAAATCCCTTACGCTGACTGCCTTGCACAATGCTGTGATAGCAATTGGGAAGCGTTTCCGGACTCCGCCAGATTGTGACTACGCAGCGAGTGAAAAGTCACTTCAGCTAGGCTGTTGCATCGTCTGTTGACGAAGAAGAGGACGCGCCTGGTTGAGGAACTTCTCGTTCCAAAGGAGTCCATCTCTTCCCTGCTACTGATTGTAACGCAGCATATATATATATATATATATATATATATATATATATATATATATATATATATATATATATATATATATATATTACCTATTTATGATTAACCCAACACTCCTCCCTGAATGGGTCATGATGTGTTACCCCCGTGGGTTCCTGTACGTCAATGCTGCTGCGCTACACTCAGTAGCAGGGGCGAAGGGTCTTCTTTGAAGCGAGTAGTTCGTTGATAAGACTATCCTCTCCTTCGTCAAAGATGGTTCTGCACTCGTTCTGTAACCCCAAGCAGGCGGAGTCTGGTAACACACACACACACACACACACACACACACACGTTAATCGAAGAAATATTTTTCTATTTCCTACAATCCTTTTTGGTAGATTGAGGCAGGCGACCCCTGGCTACTGTGTCGCTCTCTATGGATGGAGAAGGTTGTAAGCCGCGTCGGCCAGTGATGGCATTAGGTGAGTCAGACGTCGATGGGGCGGGGGGCGGGGGGGGGGATGTAGGGGAAGGACTGGTGATGTTCTACCCCCTAGTGCCACTTCCCCTACCCTAATCCCCCCATCCCCACACAGAATGATTCACTAAGGAAGACAAACGAAGGCCATTTTCCTCCTTCCCCAACCCCCAACTCCCCCATTCTACGAAGGGACAAAATTGCTTCGAGAGGAAGAAAAATAATCTTGGATATGTTTTTCTGCGATATTTTAGCAAGATCATTAATTCTGGGCCCCCCTTTCATTTCCTTTTTTTTTTTCTCTCTCTCTTTTACTCTGGGTTGTGCATGCGTATGATATGTTTCTTCCCCGAGCGGGTCTTTCTAGTGGACGAGTTATTGCCGGTGTGTGTGTGTGTGTGTGTGTGTGTGTGTGTGTGTGTGTGTGTGTGACTCATCCTTGACGTCGCTCGTGTGAGTGGCCAATAAGGTTCGGAAATCCATGGACACGTTGGGGTAGGTGTGGACGGGGCAAGGTGTTCTTTCACCACGGTTGATGACGTCATTCTTCAAATATGACGACGTCATTCATCTGGCTAATCACGAGGGGGAATAAATTCGTTATTCGCTGACGTCATTTAAGGCTACTAAGCTTTGTTTAGTAAAGCTAAGCTAAGTTGAGCTGCCCTTGCCTAGCTTAATCTATACCGTTGCAAACAGAGGCCGAGTTGGATCCTGTTGATTACTTCGATTAGATTATCTATCATTCATCTATCTACTGTCAGGTGATTCCCAAATTTCTTGATGAATAAATACTTCTCAACACTCTCTCTCTCTCTCTCTCTCTCTCTCTCTCTCTCTCTCTCTCTCTCTCTCTCTCTCTCTCTCTATATATATATATATATATATATATATATATATATATATATATATATCACCTGACGCTGTGAATCTAACTACGTTCCTGTAGCATTTCTGCTATGCCTTTAGCGATGATTTGAGTCCTCGATTCCCAGCGTGCTTTTAGCCTTAACATTAACTCAGTTGGGAAGACGAAAAGATGGGCTGGACTCTTGGAATGAGCGGCACGATGAGTGAGTGAGAGAGAGAGAGAGAGAGAGAGAGAGAGAGAGAGAGAGAGAGAGAGAGAGAGAGAGAGAGAGAGAGAGAGATGTGGGAGAAAAGCTTTATGGGATGGGTACAGTTGACGCAGGGGAAGCTAAGGAGATGTGGAGGGAGTCTTGCCTCACTCCACCCTTCTGTCACACCGTTTGCCTCACCCTACTCTTCAGTCTCGCCGCTTGGCCGCTTGACTCACTCCAACTTCCTGTAACGCTGCTTACCTCACACTACCGTCCTGTATGGCCGCTTGCCTCGTACCACCTTCCTGTGCCGTTGTTTACTTCACCCCATACTCCTGTCCCACCGCTTGTTTCACCCCAACCTCCTGTCCCACCGCTTGCTTCATCCTATCCTCCCGTCCCACCGATTGCTTCACCCCATCTCCTTGTCCCGGTGCTTGCCTCACCCTACCTTCCTGTAACGCTGCTTGCCCACCCCACCCTCTTGTAACGCTGCTTGCCTCATCCCTGTAACATTGTTTGCCTCACCTATGCGCCTCTTTCCCCTTCTGTCATCATTGCTTCACCCCCAGTGTCTCTCCTTCTCTTGACTGCAGCCTTCGCTTCCTCTGGAGGAGGCTAGGCTGTCGTAATTTCTGATTTCCGTCTTCATCGTCCTTACGACCATCCCTTCTTGTCCTCCTATCCATTTCAACTCCCCCTACCCTTCTCGTCGGTTCCTCTTTCCCCTTCCCATCCACTATCCCTCTCGCTCCTCCGCTAGTGATAGAGGAGCCCATCACCCAAGGCTCGGGAGCCGTAAAGAAAATTATCACCACCCGACGAAGGAGGACGTCTTCAACCCTCCTTTAGGACACTTCGCTCCCCCATCTTGCTCCCCCATCAGAGGCTAACGAAGAGACACAGTTGCCGAGTTCTTCCTGGAAGTCTGGATCGATCGCTGATGTGTTACTATAACTCTTGCATTGATTCGTGTCTGGGTGCCGGGGTCCCGCGGCAACAGGCGAGGGGTGCAAGGGCCGCAGGCGGGATTCTAGGTTTGCCGGACAGATACCAAGGCCGATTAAGGGGTCGCATGGCTGCGGAAGAGGGTCGCATGGCTGCGGAAAGGGGTCGCATGGCTGCGGAAGAGGGTCGCATGGCTGCGGAAGGGGTCGCATGGCTGCGGAAAGGGGTCGCATGGCCGCGGAAAGGTGTCGCATGGCTGCGGAAAGGTGTCGCATGGCTGCGGAAAGGTGTCGCATGGCTGCGGAAAGGGGTCGCATGGCTGCGGAAGAGGCTTCAGGAGCACGGAAGGTCGCGGGAGGGTTTCCAGGGCCACTGGAGGGCCCCAGGCAACGGGAGGAGTCTCAGAGCCACGAGAGGGGTTCCAGGGTAACGGAAAGTGTTCCAGGGTCACGGGAAGGATCTCAAAGCCATGAGAGGGGGTTCCAGGGCAGGAAGAGGAGGAGTGGGGGAGGGGTCCCGGGGCTGCATAGGCCAGGCCCTTATACCCAAGGTTTGCACCGTCATGCTCAAGGCTCGCGCCGCCGTAGTGAAGCAGAATCTCTTCCTGATGGAAGAGAAAGAAAAATTGATCGAAATGATTCCCACGGCGTTCTTACTCCATTCTTACTTAATATTTGAGTTGTTCTATTTTCTTCCAATCTGAAAATTAAAATCTACTATATAGTTAACGCTCTCTTTAATTTGTAAACAATCAGTTGATATGTAAAAGTCTTTTTTTTCTTAATTACTGCAATTAGTAACGAAGAACAAGTACCCATCAATCAATAACTTCTACCATAGATACTTACACTTACTTACTTCACTCCATCTTAGCACACAGTATCATCCTAGTGATACAAAACTCTTGATGTTATGTTCTATCAAATGCCTAGAATGTCAAAGACTCTTAACGTATTCGGGTCACATCCTCACTTTTTCCCCCTCAGCACTATGGAGCCCCTGATCGACACTCATCATAAGACACGACGTAATACGTGGCCCAGATCGGCACTCATCATAAGACACGACGTAATACGTGGCCCAGATCGACACTCATCGTAAGACACGACGTAATACGTGGCCCTGATCGGCACTCATCATAAGACACGACGTAATACGTGGCCCTGATCGGCACTCATCGTAAGACACGACGTAATACGTGGCCCAGATCGGCACTCATCGTAAGACACGACGTCATACGTGGCCCAGATCGGCACTCATCATAATACGTGACGTAATACGTGGCCCTGATCGGCACTCATCATAAGACACGACGTAATACGTGGCCCAGATCGGCACTCATCATAATACGTGACGTAATACGTGGCCCTGATCGGCACTCATCATAAGACACGATGCTGGGAAAAATACCTTGGGGGGCACTCATCATAACATATTAACCCCCCCCCCCCCCCTAAAAAAAAACCCGTAAGTTTCTTTCCTCTCTCTGTCTATACATAGAATTCCGCCCGTACATACATTCCTGGTCGATCTTTTTCCTCCACGGATTCTCTTTTCCGAGGAGCTTGCTAACAACGTATTAATATTCAGCAATAATCACATGTAATCGCAGATTCATATTGATTGAGCCTATCCCCTTATTGATACTATTATTATACATCAAGCATGATATACTGTATCGAATGCATTAATTTTGATATATCTGGTTACGGTTTTCGGTAATTTTGTGTATAATATTTCATTTCAATACATCTCGATCCATCAACCATTCGTCTAAATGTCCCTTCTGTCCTTCTTTATATTTTCTATATCCATTACTGTCTTTCTCCTATCTAAGTTGCATCTCACCCTTGTTCTTCTCCCTTCCTGCTTCTCATTTCCTTCCCTTCGACTGTAACGAAACAGCTTTTTCCGCGGGTAACCGCACACGGTCGAGCGCTTCACCGCCGGGGTGGAGTGAGTGAATGATCATGCGAACACCGTTGCTGGTTGGCGAACACAATATTAAGCCATCGCTGAAGACGTGCGTCGATCTCCCTTTTCCCTGTGGGCTCGTCACACATACACCTCATTCACAGGTATCAGCAGCTCGTCATTATGGGCCAACCTCTTTCATGGGTTCTAACTTCACGTAGACCGTACACACACACACACACACACACACACACACACACACACACACACACACATACACGCATCAACAACCTTTCATTTTCTTGATGGGTCAACATTCATTCGTGTGGTCTAACCTCACACTAACCTCACACACGTACCAACAACCCATCATTTTGTTCATGGGTCAACCTCTGTTGTGTGGTTTAAAACCCACATTAACCTAAGTAACTTTTTAATAACCTCTCATTCTATTTATGGGTTAACCAGCCTCAGTGCATGGTACGAGTGAAGTTAATTCTAACAGTTCATTATACATCAAAATTGAACGTTTCGGTTAAAGACTGATTTTACGTTTCAGTTATTTATTCAGAAAGGAAAAGATACAGCAAAAACGTACAGTACATTAAAGCCAAAAATATATTATATACATTTACAGCTGTCGAGGTTAAATCGCTAAATAGTTAAAGAAGTGACCAGTACTTTATCTTAGTTTTACGAAATTCATTAAACAAATCAAATCAGTATCAGTTCATGCGAATGATGTATTTGAAAATTTTGACATGCTATTACAGGAAAGCTCTTAAGCAACGCAAATTAGAAATCTACCTCAAGTCTTTTACGAGTAATAAAGAATTTTTGCACCATTCTGTTACAGTCAGGCATTACTAAGGCATTGGTGATATCTCTTATCTAACAACTTGGAAGCGACTGTTTGAAACTGAAATTTCAGATCAGAAAGGATATAGGGAGAGGAGCGTGTACAAATTATCACCAATTGTATTACTGATACCATTAGGTTGATGAATACTTGGCAAGGTATTCTATATCCTGAAGGAAGACCTGATGGTAGTCGATGTCATTTAGCGAGAAGGCATAATTGTTTAGGACATGTTAGCGGTACAAGAATGAGTTCATCTCTACAAGGCTTCATTTGGTACGGGATGATTTGGTGAAGCTTGTGAGCTCGACACTACGACCCTTGGGTATGAAAGCCTGGCCTTTTGAAATGACCCTTGAAGGGTCAGGTCAAAAGCTAAGCCATCCTACCCAAGGGTCATGTCGTCCTGCTTGATAAGGGCTGTACCGTCTTGCTCAAGGGTCGTACCTTCGTGCACAAGGGGTTTAATGTTCCATAACACCGCAGCAGAAGATCGGGTTAATCTTAATAACATATTACCTAGCAGGAGGTGGGCGTCCATCCTCGAGGCTGCATGATGGATTCCTTCACACTAGGAAGAAGTAATTGGACGATTGCCTCAGGGTCAAGGAATGAACAGTATATTACTGAGGGGTGAGTCCATTACCAGTGAAGGGGGGGGAGGGGGTAAGCGTGGAGAACTTGCTTTGAACCATTGTCTTAACCTGTGGGTAGCTTTTAGAATCTCATTTGTTCTGCAGCTCACAAGTACAGAGTCAGAAATATATTTGCAACTTGAAGTGCCCTATACCCATATTATGCACTTAGGCATATATATATATATATATATATATATATATATATATATATATATATATATATATATATATATATATATATTTTTTTTTTTTTCATACTATTCGCCATTTCCCGCATTAGCGAGGTAGCGTTGAGAACAGAGGACTGGGCCTTTGAGGGAATATCCTCACCTGGCCCCCTTCTCTGTTCCCTCTTTTGGAAAATTAAAAAAAAAAAGCGAGAGGGGAGGATTTCCAGCCACCCGCTCCCTCCCCTTTTAGTCGCCTTCTACGACATGCAAGGAATACGTGGGAAGGATTCTTTCTCCCCTATCCCCAGGGATAATATATATATATATATATATATATATATATATATATATATATATATATATATATATATATATATATATATATACCCTCAATAACTGTGGTAATATGTGCCACAGAGCACTTACCATGCAGATATTCATGAGAGAGCCGATCTGTAGTGAGGATCGAGGCGGCCACTGTAGCAAGGTTACTGCCCCATACAAATACTCCACAAAGTACTCTCGAGAGTCGTCACCTGTGTGTAACGACGCCTTAACCACAACAACCTTCTACCCACGAGCAGGGCGGCGCGACCCTTGGATTACGATGGCTTTTGGGTCGTGTCTTGTGATGGGTGCCGATCACGGGCTTCGAAGCGTAGGAGGAAGAAGTGAGGATGAAACCCGATGGCGTCCAGAGTCTTTGACAGTATAAACATTCAATCCTAATCATCATCAAAGGTTTTCTATTAATGGAGAGCCATTATGTGTCCTCGAAGATGGAGTGAAGGAATTATAAGTATCTTTAAGTATCTTTATAAGTAGGTACTAATGGATAGGTACGTGTTCTTTGGTACTTAGATAATTAAGAAAAACACGATTTCCTTTTTTTTTTTTACCTATTTGTTTACAAATGAAATAGAACGTTACGTATTTTCTTAAGTCGGATTTACAGATTGGAAGGAGATAGAATAGCTCGAAATATTAAGTGAGAATTTAAATAAAAACGCCGTGGGAATTATTTCTAGCATTTTTCTTTCGAGTTTTGTAATAATGTCGGGAAGGGATATTGCCTCAGTGCGATGGTACGAGCCTTGAACATAACGGTACAGACCTTTGGTATAAGGACCTGGCCTTCGATCTAACCTTGTAAGGGTATCAGTCGCAGAGTCAGGCCTTCACATCCAAGGTTTGTACAGTCGTGCTCAAGGGCCGTACCATCGCGTTCAAGGGTCGTATAGTCGTGCGCAAGGGCCGCACCGTCGCGTTCAAGAGTCGTACAGTCGTGCTCACGGGCCGTACCATCGCGTTCAAGGGTCGTACAGTCGTGCTCACGGGCCGTACCATCGCGTTCAAAGGTCGTACAGTCGTGCTCAAGGGCCGTACCATCGCGTTCAAGGGTCGCACAGTCGTGCTCAAGGGCCGCACCGTCGCGTTCAAGAGTCGTACAGTCGTGCTCACGGGCCGTACCATCGCGTTCAAAGGTCGTACATTCGTGCTCAAGGGTCATACATTCGTGCACAAGGGCCGTACCATCGCGTTCAAGGGTCGTACAGTCGTGCTCAAAGCAGCTTACCGTTATACCCATGGGAGCGAATTGCTGTTAGTATTTAAAGCTTACCTTGATATAACAACTACCCAGTTTAGGCGGTTGTCTTCCTTGATAGACATTTCCTCGTGTCAACGCCAACCTGACAACAACGGACACTACTAAATCGCTCACTTAATCGCATCGGACAACTGTGTGTAGTGCCAACCATGGCCATTGGCGAGTATAACTCCTTCCCTTGAACGAAACTAAACGAATGTCTACACATTACGATCCTTTAATCCTCCTAGCATTTTACTTATATATTTTGGGAACTTATCGTGTTTCATTTCCCCCCGTGGACTCATAGGAATATATATATATATATATATATATATATATATATATATATGGATGGGGTTGTAAAGGAGGTAAATGCAAGAGTCCTGGAAAGAGGGGCAAGTATGAAGTCTGTTGGGGATGAGAGAGCTTGGGAAGTGTGTCAATTGTTGTTCGCTGATGATACAGCGCTGGTGGCTGATTCATGTGAGAAACTGCAGAAGCTGGTGACTGAGTTTGGTAAAGTGTGTGGAAGAAGAAAGTTGAGAGTAAATGTGAATAAGAGCAAGGTTATTAGGTACAGTAGGGGTGAGGGTCAAGTCAATTGGGAGGTGAGTTTGAATGGAGAAAAACTGGAGGAAGTGAAGTGTTTTAGATATCTGGGAGTGGATCTGTCAGCGGATGGAACCATGGAAGCGGAAGTGGATCATAGGGTGGGGGAGGGGGCGAAAATTTTGGGAGCCTTGAAAAATGTGTGGAAGTCGAGAACATTATCACGGAAAGCAAAAATGGGTATGTTTGAGGGAATAGTGGTTCCAACAATGCTGTATGGTTGCGAGGCGTGGGCTATGGATAGAGATGTGCGCAGGAGGATGGATGTGCTGGAAATGAGATGTTTGAGGACAATGTGTGGTGTGAGGTGGTTTGATCGAGTAAGTAACGTAAGGGTAAGAGAGATGTGTGGAAATAAAAAGAGCGTGGTTGAGAGAGCAGAAGAGGGTGTTTTGAAATGGTTTGGGCACATGGAGAGAATGAGTGAGGAGAGATTGACCAAGAGGATATATGTGTCGGAGGTGGAGGGAACGAGGAGAAGAGGGAGACCAAATTGGAGGTGGAAAGATGGAGTGAAAAAGATTTTGTGTGATCGGGGCCTGAACATGCAGGAGGGTGAAAGGAGGGCAAGAAATAGAGTGAATTGGAGTCATGTGGTATACAGGGGTTGACGTGCTGTCAGTGGATTGAAGCAAGGCATGTGAAGCGTCTGGGGTAAACCATGGAAAGCTGTGTAGGTATGTATATTTGCGTGTGTGGATGTGTGTATGTACATGTGTATGGGGGGGGGGGGGGGTTTGGGCCATTTCTTTCGTCTGTTTCCTTGCGCTACCTCGCAAACGCGGGAGACAGCGACAAAGTATAAAAAAAAAAAAAAAAAAAAAAAAAAAAAAAATATATATATATATATATATATATATATATATATATATACAGGGACAGCCTAATCACATACTGTCACCTCGATCAGATAGGGTTATCTGGTTATATTGACTACGATAATTATTCTATAAAACACTATCTTCTATATATGTATAAACGTGTCTTAATTATAACGCTAACTTTTCTGTGTCTTCTGTGAAGTGCTTACCTCTGCGTGTGCGCAAGTGTATAGAATTCGTAATCGAAAAGAAAAAGTTTTGGTCACAGCAGGATACAATGGAAGCAGACAATCTTGTCATGGATCCAGCAGATATCCTCTTCGTGGAACATTGAAGGTCTTCTGTTATCTGTCTCTTCCATGTACTGTTATCCTCCGGCAGATGATCTCCTTATGGATCACCAGGTCTTCTGTTATCTGTCCGTCCCATATACTGTCCTCCGGCACATAACCTTGTCATAGACCATCAGGACTCTCGTTCTTTGTCTTTCCTATGTCTTTCTATGAAATTTTGCTGCCACTGAGATGGAACAGGGTTGTGTGTGTCATCTTTATTACACGAGTCTTTTGCAATTTTTCAGCTTCAGTTTTTTAAGCACGGTTCTCTCACCTTTTCCCCCCATTTTGCGTTCTAAAAATATATTCATCTCACCACCCACTGGGTTACCTCCTTTTGTACACATCACAATTCGTATGAAACGAAACCAGTTCGGTTTTCTGATTAAGTCTGAACATGGAGTTTGAGGTTCTATATCTTTCTTTTTTATATATATAGAAAATAAAGCATTTTCAATAATCTTTTATAATCGTAAGGTAAGATGTAGCACCGTAAGAAACCTCGAGGAATTATTTTCTTCCAAGGACTTAAAGATTTCACCTCCAGGGCATTCGATTCTCATATCTGATGATCACTGTAAGGCATTTTCAGCTTAAAGACAGCACCATCACCATCTATATATCCACCAGCTTCTATGCCAGTGTCTGTAAATGATGGAATAAGGTTCATTTTCCCATTGATTCGCAGTAGGAACATCACTGTTATCACACACGGCCAACACCACGAACACAGAACTCGTCCCATCTAACGCTGTTTAGCACCATCGAGTCCGGGTATAGTCCGCCCGCTTGCGTAGGTGGCGGACTTGTTCAAGGGGGCAGCAGACACGGAGTGTCCCCAGTACACACTGACAACACACACACACCTCACCACCAGTGTCCAACACCAGCTCAGTATAGATGTTAAGGTAATTTTTTTTTTAGTTTGAGCGAGAATTACTGTATCTATAAAGTGATTGGTATTGGGAAAAGGATTACTTTCGTGATTGGGCGTGTGCGAGAGGGATAATAGTGATTAAATGCATATGAGAGGATTAGTTTGATAAATGACTGTCTGTGTACGAAAGGATTAGTCTACAAGGTGATCAGTTGTGTAGTTGAGTACCGTAGACCCATCCAATGTTTTTGCATTTATGGTAGCAAAAGCTCCTGCTGAAGAGGGAGATGCGTTGTGTAAATGCAAGAAACACTAACGATAGATTTCCGTGTTTGTTTACAGATAAAAGAACGATGAAGCTTCTTTAAAGATATCTATATCTCAATCAAGTGTTGGCTACACTTTAACTCGTTTCAAAGACTATGAAAAAATTCTGTGAGTATTTCTGCTTCGTATCGGTAGGAAACCTTTAACTGAGATGAAGAGGTGTCGTGTGACTGGTGAGATTGGAGGTGAGGACAGTTTAAGTGGAGCACAAGTGATGCACTTGGAGGAGGTAAAGTGTTGAGGTCAGACTAGCGAGTGCATGGTGTGTGTGTGTGCATGCGTGTGTGTTTGTGAGTGTGTGTGTGTGTGTGTGTGTGTGTGTGTGTGTGTGTGTGGAGGTGAGGAGGGGTACTTGTCCTATGGTGAGGATGGAAAGGAAGGGACAGTTATCTGGTGTGGCTGGCGATGAGTGGAGTGCAGCGTTAAGACCCGTGACTGTCGAGAGACTGTCGGGAGACTGGTGGAGGAGGGCAGGGCCAGCCAGGGAGGAGGGACCCAGGGAGGGAGTCAGGGAGAGCAGGGAGGGAGGGAGAGAGGGAGGGAGAGAGAGTGAGCGCTTCTCACAGTTGTCGTCATTCCCTCAGCCTGTCACAACCTCCACTACTGCTCCATAACTCCCAGCCAGGGCCCAGGTGCTGCCTACTGCTGCTGCTGCTGCTGCTGGTGATGGTGTGGTGGGGTACTGCTGCTGTTCGCCTTGTTGTTGTTGGTGGTGGTGGTGGGTTACTGTGTGTGTGTGTGTGTGTGTGTGTGTGTGTGTGTGTGTGTGGATGGATACAATATTCAATCTTACTGCCCAGTGGAAAGTGAGGTACTCGCCAAATGTATTCATTATGTTGGGGGATATTGAATATTTGTTAAAAGCAAAAGAAGTTGATGGGTTGGGAGGAGAGTAAGGTGGGGTGCCACTGCACATTATAGCGAGAACAGTGTACACTTCGTAGATTAGTTTCGTACATCACGCACATTGTCCTTCCCTCTCTCTTCCTCTCCCTTGTATACGAACATATTCCCTCTCACCAGCATCTCTCTTACGTCAACACGACATAGGCACGACTGTCACCATCACCCCCACGATCATTATCACCACCAAACACACTCATCACGATCACCAACATAGCCATCACCGTCTCCAACACAGCTATCACCACCAGCACCACCTCAGCACCCAATAGTAGGCGACGGCGGTAAATCCAAGTATTGTGCGCCCCAGAGCTCGTCCTTCTCAGGCTTTACGATGGATAACTCCTCCCTACACAATGTCCCCCTCCGACTCCTCACGCTCGCCTCCATATTTCTAATTCCTCACGCTCCAGAGCCCCACGAATTAGAAATTAGAATTAGAGGACGTAGCAGTCATCGGTAAGAAGGGATGCAAAATGAGGCATTGTGTGCACCAAGTGTGCTGAAGTGGAAGTAGGTGGAATCCTGCATGGTGTACCCATCCGGTCCCATTGGAAGAGGCTAAATATGGCAGACCTAGGGTACGATGCTGAAGATTTTACTGAGTGGACGTTTACATTTGTCTTTCAGCGGCGTCAAAAACGACGTAGAAGTTAGTTTTGTATGTGACCAAGTTAGAATTACTTTGATTACTTTATCACTGTGGCCCGAAGGTGGATGACCCCAGTACCATTACACGAGCATCACTCGTGTGCTGTTGATAAAGATGCTGCACTGCTGAGACACGCGTTACACTGTTGAGAAAGATTTTCCACTGTTAAGAGAGATGTTACAATGATGAAAGAGATGCTGAACTGCTGGGACGGATGCTCCACTGCTGAGAGAGATGTTGTACACATGTACTTTGATAACAGTGGCACGACAGCAGGTATTGTGTTATAGAGAACTTCCCTATTTAAACTTCCTTCAACTTCGTCTTTGGGCCCAAACCTCATCCCCTTCAAATGTACGTATTGTGACATTACACATGATTGTAGGCAGCTCTTTTGGCTTCCTTTGTCGCAGAAGAGAGAGAGAGAGAGGCATCTAGTGTCAATGTGGGGAGTCTATTGGTACATGCAGGTCCACACTCACTCACCCACGACCTCACCCACTCTAGTTACCTCCGCTTGGGTAAAGGGAGGTGTCACCCATTTTGAAATGAGGAGATAGTCTGCGTTGAACGCTGATACGAACATGATTTATCTTTCCTTGTTATTAAGAGGAGAAAAAATATATATTCTTCGCACTCACGTAGTCTGTGACTGAATAATAGCTCATAACTATCAACAGTGTTGCCCTTATACAGACTAAGGTCATCTTGTAACCCTGATAGATATCTACGATGGAGTTATACTCCCGCCTCGACGTCCATATACGAGGGGCAGCTCACAGGCCGACCCTGATATATAGCTTCCACTCTCCCACGGAAGGTAAATAAATCCCGTACATAAATCTTAGGGGAACTTTATGTTCCTGTGGAAGAGACTTGTCCTTCAAGAAAAAATAATGAAGAAAATAACGGAAAAAAACCCAGTTGATATGTCTATAAACTGGTTGATTAACATGTAGTTAACACATGAAATATAGATACAGATGTATACGTGCTCATTTCAACTATTACATATATGTTAACATATTATTCACATAAATCATGTAGTCAGTGTGTGTGATTGATTACCGAACATGTGAACAATTGCCGTATTATTATCAATGTTCATTCAAGGCTCAGGTCCTGCACTCTTATATTCTCGAACTAGTTTTTGGAGGTGTGCGTCAAACAGCTACTGCAAGACTCGTACATATCCTCCCCGAAACAGACTACAAGCTGTAAGCAGTTTTATAATGCCTCTAACTCTATGTGGTTACTGGCCACGCTTCCTGCCACATTCATTAACGATTTCGTGGGAGAGAGAGAGTGTGTGTGTGTGTGTGTGTGTGTATTGGCTGCCTGTTTGGTGCACCAGGTTGGGAGGTAGGAGGAAGATGCGCTAAATCTATGACTTCCAGCAGGGAATTTCCTTGAGTGGGTTCAGTCATTTAGGTTCGTCTTAGCTGGGGAGATCGTGCGCCAGGGTGGGATACACGTTTGTTGTTTATCGTGGCGAATGAGGTCGTTCGTGTGTACGGGGAGGTGAGCGGCTGGTTTATGGTAAACATTAAAAATGCTTTTGAAATGTAGAATTTCATGGTATTCAAGAATGCTCACACACACACACACACACACACACACACACACACACACACACACACACACACACACCTGGCTTAGACTAGGGTGCGCATGTGTGTGTGTGTGCAAATCATACACAGGAGTAAAGACGCGTTGCATTGCCACACAACCCGTTACGCCGGTCCTCTGTCCATCGTGTCAACACATTGCCCCAAACAGCCTCCCCACATTCACTCATCTTCAGCCACCTCGTCACTGACCCTCTGTCTCCCACTCGCGTTACACTCAATTACATGGTATCTACATCAGTAATTATACAGAAGGAAGTATTGTTGGTTAATCTAACGACAGCGGTTGTGATGATATTGGACTTAATGAGGTTAGAAAGCTTTTAGTGGGGAATTTTTCCAAGCTAATCTGGCCTTTTGGGTCGGCACGTTTATCTAATTATCTCTGATGGAGGAGGAGAAAATAAATCCAGTAATTGTTTACGCACACAGACTTTATACACTAACACACACACACACACACACACACACACACACACACACACACACACACACACATATATATATATATATATATATATATATATATATATATATATATATATATATATATATATATATATATATATCTACTTGACTTTTGTTAAGCAGCTATTGGTTGGAGAGTGATGTTCGCTATGTACCTTTGATGATTGTCTATTTGTGGCATTTTTTTTTTTTTTTTGCCCCTCCTTTGGTTAGAAGTGGAGTGTCAAGTGTTGAAAAGGTCCGTGAAATTCAATGATTTTTGCCTTTGTATACTGAAAAATTTTGGTGTACTTTTAAACAAGAAATGGTGGAAATATGTGAAAATCACTCTGCTGTTATTTCTCTGTAACACTGATAACACATGATAACACACGAAAGAAAAGTTAGATGAAAGATACATTTATCTTGCAGGGTCGTCCACATAGTGATGAGGGGTCATTCACTGATTTGGTAAGTGTTACATTACGTTTTCTTCCGTGCGTCACCTTGTCTGTTGAATATCAATTCTCACTGAAGCACTTTCTTCCCTTCTTTGCTTATGATATTAACTTGTTGTTGATGCTGCATTGTCTCATATATATATTTCAAGCTTTTCATTGTATTAAACTTCAGTTTTTTGTCACTGTGCTTTCCTAAAGGCATTCTCTCCTTGAACGGTCAGCATTCATAAGGTGATGCATTTCATTTTTCATCACCACACCACTCCATTTGCCTCTGCCAGACCAGTTCTCTGTCAGTTGAATTTTCTTTTTGTTGTAAAATTCTGGTTTACAAATTTTCTAATTGCCTTAGTTTGTTTGCCTAGTGCCACGGCTGTGATCAAGGACGTCAGGTATTGTAAAATATAGATGTTACATAGACGTGTATATATATATATATGTATATATATATATATATATATATATATATATATATATATATATATATATATATATATATATATAGAGAGAGAGAGAGAGAGAGAGAGAGAGAGAATCGATGAAAAGATATTTGGATTCATCATTTTGTAGATGACATATGTCTGTTATTGACACCGGGTAAATATACGTCTTGTGTCTCTGCCGTTTCCAAGTTTTTGAGATTACCGGAGTATGGCATTGTGTTTACATCATACTTATCAAACTCTTCCGCAGAAATTAATCACGTATCGTATCTTACCCACCACTGTATATCAGCAACGATGATGCAGCTGAAAGCACTAGATTAGAAGGTGAATTTGCAGTATTTCATTCACTGTCTGCCTTCGTCTCTATATGGGAGTAAATGGAAAGGATCGATAACGCTTGACCTAATGGTCCATAACGAATTCATCTGTACTGAGAAAAAAAAATGAAGTCTGATCACAGTGGTAGAAGCAGGATAGCAAAGCAAAGGGCATCTTGCCACCCACCTCTCCCTCTGGCTCAACCACCGGCATATGATAGTAGAGACAAGATTTTAACCATTCACAAGGTTGCGATACGTTCCACCATTCAGGTATCCGTGCTGCGTCGACGTCCAGCCACTTCTGAGAGTGAAGTAGCATTGATGGAAATATGACATCACCACTGGGAAGTCCACCTCAGTCACTGGTGGATAGAGCGTCCACTAGGCATTGGCACTACAGACATCCACGCTCCCATCTCTTTGTTTTCATTTTCTTTCGCAAGGGTCACTATGGAAGTTCCGATTAAGATTTGCTGCCATACAGACGCTCTTCTACTATCTCCCTTGTCATCCTCTGCTACCCCACACTCCTCTCTTGTAAACACTGTTGAGGGAAAGTGCACCATTAAGTTCTGGCACTCCCCTGGCACCAAGTGAGAGAGAGAGAGAGAGAGAGAGAGAGAGAGAGAGAGAGAGAGAGAGAGAGAGAGAGAGAGAGAGAGAGAGAGAGATGCCCAGTCCCATTCGAACAACACACACACACCCACACCACTTAGGGCCGCGCGCGAGACTGTGAGTATCGAAGACTGGCAGTGGGCGACGCACCAGGAGGAGAAGCCAGCCAGCTCCTGCTGGCGCCCAGGCCACCAGCCAGGTAGCTAGGAAACAATGGGGGGAGGGGGGGGGGCGAGGAAGGCCGATAAGCAGGAGGGAAGAGGAGGAGGAGGAGGAGGAGGCAGCAGTAGTGGGGCCGTATGGTCAGTCTCTCCGTGTTTAAGAAGGAAAAGGGGGGTGAAGCAGGATATGATAAAGACGACGCCCAGCGGCAGGAAGTGAGGGGTAACTTTCCCTCTTTTTACCCTCCCGTGAAGAGAGGAGAGGTAAGAGGTAAAAGACAGAGAGGGGGAAAGGGGGGGATAAAGAGGGACGAAAGAATGTTTTTGGGGAAGAAAGACGATGACGTAGAACAAATGCGTAAGGGGAAAAAAAAAAGGGGGGAAGAGGATCTTTAATCTCATTTCTTCTCGAGGGGGAGACTGGGGTAGGTTGTTTACGGAAAGGAGAGGATGGCTGGTCAGTGGGAGATGTGTAACAGGCGGAAGATGTTATGGCTCACATGTTATGTAGGATGTTTAAGGAGGCCTTTGATGGAATGTGTGGTGTGGGTGCAGATGATGATGATGATGATGATGATGATGAGGGCGTTTGCTCTTGATGGGAGAGATTCCCTTGACCTCACCAAGAATACCGTTGACCTCAGCAAGCTGACCTTAACTAGGAAGATGCTGTTGATCTCAACAAGGATGATGTTGACCTCAGCAAGCGTGCCGTTGACCCCCAAAAGCTGACCTTAGCTAGGAACATGCTGTTGGCCTCAACAAGGACATCGCTGACCTGAACATGGATAATGTTGGCCTAGACAAGGTCACCGTTGACCTAAACAAGGTCACCGTTGACCTAAACAAGGTCACTGTTGACCTAAACAAGGACACCGTTGACCTAGACAAGGTCACCGTTGACCTAAACAAGGACACCGTTGACCTAGACAAGGTCACCGTTGACCTAGACAAGGACACTGTTGACTTAAACAAGGACACCGTTGACCTAGACAAGGACACTGTTGACCTAAACAAGGACACCGTTGACCTAGACAAGGACACCTTCGACCTAAGCAAGGATACCATGTGTTTTTGTGTGTGTATGTGATCAGTCGGACTGTGTCCGTTTCCATGACCACTGACTTTTTGATCTCATAAACACCAGGGATCCTCCGTGAGTACTCTTGATTGGATCTGTGGTCCAGAGCGGAAAAAGTATCATATCTGACACACACACACACACACACACACACACACACACACACACACACACACACACACACACCGTGGTGGTTAGTGTTTCTGACCATGAATCAACACGGGCCATCCCGGGATCGGACCCGCATGAGTTCAAATCTTGGCCGTGGTAGTCGGCCTATAATCAACCCAGGTGATCATCCTCCCCTTTGGGTCTGGTCGATAAATGGGTACCTGGCTTAGGCTAAGATGTGTGTGCGTGTGTGTGTGTGTGTGTGTGTGTGTGTGTGTGTGTGTGTGTGTGTGTGTGTATGCACAGAGGAGTATAGACGTACATATGAAGTTAAGAGACGGGGCAACACGAGTGTGAGACTCTCTCCCTCGTAACACACAAATGATAATCACACATATCAGAAGAACCTTCTTAAAATGGAATTGGGTTAGAAGTGAAGTACCGCAGGGTTTGGTCCTGGGACCATTGTTGTTCTTGATTTGCTAGAAGGGTTGAACACAGACCTGAATATCTTTATAGATGATGTCGAGGAGAGTCAAGAGAGATAAGGACTGCATGAACATACAAGGCGACCTAGACGAACCCGAAAGCTCGTCTGATATATACATTTGACGTAATTTAGTCCGGGTTGTAATGCAAAGTGACAAGGAAGAGACATAGTGAAAGAAGGCGTCGATACGGGTATTGACTAGCTGGAAATAGGCTGCAAGAATCTCTGTGTGCGAGGGAACTGGTATTCGACACTATTAAACCTGTCGACAGAGACCCACTCTGGAGTACTGTAAACGAGACAAACCATCTGCTGTCAATTATGAGAATCGTATTCAAATAAATGGCTAAGGAAATACTCAGCAAACTGTTCATGTCGTATGATGGGCCGAAAGTAGAATTAATATTATTTTCAAGTTCAGTCATGACACTCAAAGAGGCGGAGGGCAATAAAGATGTTACCAAAAAGTATGAGAGGAATAGTTGACTCGATCACAACAGTAATCCTTTAAACCACTTTAAATGCCGCCACGAAACAGTCCTTAAAAAGATGCTAGATTCCATGATATTTCTATCTAAATATATGGAAATATCAGAGAATCTAGCATTATCAAACTCAGTTTGGAAAGCAATCTTAATATCAGTCTTGGTATATATATGAATCAAGTCCTCTCGTATTCAAAAGAATTGTCAGTATGTATAAGTTTATGAGCTAAACCATGACATGAATCTTGCTTTACGTGGTTACATATCATACCTGACCTTCGCCTGACCTGATGAGGTCATGCGTCTCACCTGTCATATATGTCTGTAAAACCAACCTGTATTCATTATCTCTTTATCTCTGATGATGTGAGTATTCACGAAAGCTCTTAGATCTTCGTGTTCCATTTTCCATGTGGCTATCAGCATATTTCTAAATCACGTTTTGTGTGATTATATATATATATATATATATATATATATATATATATATATATATATATATATATATATATATATTGTCCAACAGTATACATTAAGTGCAAGGCGATAAGAGCCTCTAAACCATCTCCTGGAGACGCAAAAGATTAGCGAACACTATAAACAGGAAGCAGGTGGCATGACGACCCCACTCCTGCAGACCCACCGGAGGTCGGTCGCCTGGCTCCCTTCACTCTCCAGAGGACGCATACTCCCGCCTGCCTAAAAAGCGTGTGACCATAAAAGAGTAGAGGAGGAGACGAAAGAGTAGGAGGAGGAGGAGGACAGAGGAGGAGGAGGAGGAGGAGAGAGACGCCTCCCTGCAGGAGAGTTAACAGTTACCGTATGGCAGTCTGGCTGGTTGCCTGGGCATCATCCATGACGGGGAGGCAACACTAGTTTTTAAATGGTGACAAATGTCAATAAACGGCGCGCGGCGTTATTTTCTTCGATTCTGAGTTTACGATTTTCTATCAGAGAATATATATATATATATATATATATATATATATATATATATATATATATATATATATATATATATATATATTTTTTTTTTTTTTTTTTCTTTTTTTTTTTTTCTTTGCCGCTGTCTCCCGCGTTTGCGAGGTAGCGCAAGGAAACAGACGAAAGAAATGGCCCAACCCACCCCCATACACATGTATATACATACGTCCACACACGCAAATATACATACCTACACAGCTTTCCATGGTTTACCCCAGTCGCTTCACATGCCTTGATTCACTCCACTGACAGCACGTCAACCCCGGTATACCACATCGCTCCAATTCACTCTATTCCTTGCCCTCCTTTCACCCTCCTGCATGTTCAGGCCCCGATCACACAAAATCTTTTTCACTCCATCTTTCCACCTCCAATTTGGTCTCCCTCTTCTCCTCGTTCCCTCCACCTCCGACACATATATTCTCTTGGTCAATCTTTCCTCACTCATTCTCTCCATGTGCCCGAACCATTTCAAAACACCCTCTTCTGCTCTCTCAACCACGCTCTTTTTATTTCCACACATCTCTCTTACCCTTACGTTACTTACTCGATCAAACCACCTCACACCACACATTGTCCTCAAACATCTCATTTCCAGCACATCCATCCTCCTGCGCACAACTCTATCCATAGCCCACGCCTCGCAACCATACAACATTGTTGGAACCACTATTCCTTCAAACTTACCCATTTTTGCTTTCCGAGATAATGTTCTCGACTTCCACACATTCTTCAAGGCTCCCAGAATATATATATATATATATATATATATATATATATATATATATATATATATATATATATATATATATATATATATATATATATATATAATTTTCCAAAAGAAGGAACAAAGGGGGGCCAGGTGAGGATATTCCACAAAGGCCCAGTCCTCTGTTCTTAACGCTACCTCGCTAACGCGGGAAATGGCGAATAGTTTAAAAAGAAAGAAAAATATATATATATATATATATCACATAATAACCTTCAACAGCAAGGGAAGATAGATAAATAGATAGATAGATTGGTGTTACCAGACTCCGCCTGCTCGAGGTCACACCGTTAAGGCGAGGTCATATCACCGTCAGTTGACGAAACAGTGTACAGGTCTCGTCCAAGAACTTCTCGCTTGAAAAGAGTCCACCGTGTCCCAGCTACGGAGTGGGGTGACTTTGGAGAACCAGGAATCCCTTCTGTCGTCTACAGGACTCCCGCAGCGCTGTGCATGCTGGAGACGTCCACTGAGGTGGAGGCCAAGGGTCATGAAGTGTAATGATAGTGCGAGGGTGTTTATGTGGGTGGGAAAAGAGCGGAGCGATGGATCAGTGAGTGTTCGATGTCTCCAGATGATGGTCGTTGCATCGTGGGCGTGTTGGGTCTTGATATATGTTAAGTAGGTGTTTGTAGTGTTGCCAGGATGGGTTAGGTCAAGGGCGTATTCGAGACTGTGTAACTCGTGTCTGTCTGAGGAGTGTGGTTTCAGATGGGTGTGTGTATATATGGACGGGTGGCGTTTGAGATTGATTTGGGAGGGCGAATATTTAGTACTTGTAAGATCATTTCGGTGTGTAATACTCTGTTGTGAGCGTAGGTTGCTGAGGTGTGAGGCAGAGATAAGCTTTAGAAGGGGTTAGAGATTAGTTATGGAGTGGTTAGAAAGAGAGGGGATCTCTTGTTGCACAGAACTGAGTGCTGAAGATTTTCGAGTGGGATTGTTTTGGGAGAAACTTCGTTTCATTGTGTAGGTGTAACGTGGTTGTGCCTGCCAGGCAGCCACTGATCATTGATTTTGGCAGCTGCGTTTTCTATACACCGCTTCTCAACTGGGGATGATATCGCTTTCTAATCTTTTGGAGTTTTGATGAGAAAGCCAAGTTATGGAAGGTTCTATCGTCTATGATGATCTTTTTTGTTGGAAGAAGATATGTGAGTACATGAGAAAGCCAGGTGACAGAAGACCTGATGGATCATGATGAACTTAACGACTGGTAGATAGTACATAGGAAAGCCAGCAACAGAAGACCTAATGGTATATGACGAAGTTCTGCTCGAGTATTATACACAAGGAAGCCAGACAACAGAAAACCTGATAGTCTATGACGAGGGTTTTTTTGCATAAGAAAGTCAAATAAGGGAAGAGCTGACTGTCTATGACGAGGTTATCTGCTTGAGGACAGTGCCTGGGAAAGCCAAATGATAGAAGACCTGATGGTCCCAGACAGAGTTATGTGCTGAAGAGTTATGATGTCTTAATCTTCTAATCTACATATGTGGAGACAGGATAATACGGTAGATTATCTCAGGAAACTTTTGAAACGTTCCAGTTAATCCTGTAAGGTTATCAAGGTTATATTTTGTCGTTACAGAATAAACATTGGCTTTATTTGGATTCGGTTTCCTTGAGAAAACCGCAATATCCACATTCCTTAATCTCGACTCTTTGAAACGTTCGCAGGTTTCCGTATTTAAAGGTTGCAAGATTCAAATATCGGAATATTCACGAGCCTCACGAGTCAAATATTCGTGGGCTGTAAGATTCACTGTTCTTCTCCTTTACATATACTGAATAGAGTGATCATGTTTGTGCAAGACATAGCTAAGATCATGGGAGGTAATGGTTAAGCATTACTTCCCATCACTCTCACCTTCCCCCTAACCACCTGAATGTAACATAAACCCATCACTCTCGCCTACCTTCACTATCACCTGTCTTTACTCTCACCTTCCTTCACTGTCACCTTACTATACTAAACTCTCCCTGGCATCACCTTACGTCATTCTCTCCTTCCCTCAAGTGTCACTTTTCTTCACTGCCACTACACCTTCACCTTCCATTTCACTTGCTTTTGCTTTACGCTTCTGTTCACTCATATTCACCAGACACTCCTCATTTTCATCAGTATCTATTCACTTTCTGCTTTCTCCTCCATCCCACCTCCGTCATACTCCCTACATTTTCATGTTCTCTAGGCTACCGTCTCGTACAGTCGTCATCTTCCCTATTACTCTACTCTCCGTTCACTCTCACTTTCCCATGAGTTACGCCTCATATTCCCCTCTGGTCTTGTACATCTCATATATCACTCATGCCTATATGTTCACCCATATCCTCACCTTCACCTTCCTCACTTCTCCATGCCCTCGAAACTCACCCAGGACTCAACTATTCCCTCTCCGTCACTTTCACTCATTACTCATATTCCTTTACAACTGTCGTCACACACACACACACACACACACACACACACACACACACACACACACACACACACACACACACACACACACACTCTCACCTTCATAGTTTCCCACCCCCTCCTCACACACACACACACACACACACACACATACACACACACACACCACTCCTCATATTCTCCTCATCACGCCTCACCCACCGCTGCGTGGGTCTTGGTCCACGGGTGATGAGTGAGGCTGTCAGGTGTGAGGACGGGGATTGTGGGGGAGGGGGGGGGAATGGGGTACTTCAGGGTGAGTCGCTTCCTTCCTTAATGTCCTCCTTTCGCTTCTTCACCCTTCTGCATCCTTGTCTCCTTCCCTTCTCCTCCCTCTCTTGCCTTCCTCCCCCTTCCCTACTTCTCTCTCTTTTATCCTCTTCCTCTTTCCCATCTCCTTTCTGTCTTACCCTTCTTCCCCTTCCTTTATTCTCCATCTCTTGCCATCTTTTCCTTCCCCTTCTTCCTTCTTCCTCTTTTTGCGCTATTCCACTTTCCTTTTCCTTCTTTCATCCTCCTCCTCCTCCTTCCTCTTTTCCTTACACCCCCTTCCCCTTCCCTTCTCCCTCTCTACCTACTATGCAGGTACATGATCAGCCACGCTCACTGTGCTACCTTCTCTGCCGACACTGAGTCAAAACCCTTCTCCGTGACAGGCCAAAGGTCCATTACGATCAGGTTTTAAAGGAACACTTAATATGATTTCATGTTTTAGTCCCAGTACAAGTTAACAAAGACATACTGTTTATTTGTTCTTTTTATTAGTAATCGGTATAAAACCTGTGTAACACAGACGGAGAGCAAATAGAAACTCCAGTTAGGTTAAGGATGCTCAGCTCTACTTTATTTTTCCATGGAAAGTAAGTTGTGTACGGAGGGGTTTAATCTAGTGTTGGAATATACTTAACTGACAGATTTACACACACACACACACACACACACACACACACACACACACACACACACACACCAACAGGAAATATTGATCATATTGATTTTGATCATGTGCTGAGTCAGGATATGTAAAGACCAGAGATGAAACTAGACTCAAAGAGAGGATTCAATTGTAGAAACTAAACAAAAAACAATTTCCACGCGGAAACATGAATTGGGAAATGGAGTTCAGTTGATATGAGATACAGGAAACTGTTCTGTCTCGTGAAATTTACAAGAAAGGAACAGGAACGAAACAGGATGATTTGAAAGGGGAAAGAGGTGCTCTTGTGCAAGATGCCAAAAGGCGGAAAAGCTTAAGTGCAAACGTAACTTGAAGAAGCTATAGACGACCCTCCAGCCAGCCAGTCATCATCCAAATGGGGTAACAGAGCAAGTAGTGAGTAGTGCCAGGATGAGATACGAGGAGCGGAGGAACTTAGAAGAGTCTATAGTGAACAAGGCAAAAAATAATCCAAAACTTTGCCATAAGTTCACAGCGAGAGCTAGGCAGGCTTAGGCTGTGGTGAGTCTATGTGTCTACGCACATAAGAGTAAATATATATATACATATATATATATATATATATATATATATATATATATATATATATATATATATATATATATATATATATATATATATATATTTCTTTCATACTATTCGCCATTTCCCGCTTCAGCGAGGTAGCGTTAAGAACAGAGGACTGGGCCTCTGAGGAAACATCCTCATCCAGCCCCCTTCTCTGTTCCTTCCTTTGGAAAAAAAAAAAAAAAAGGGAGGGAAGGATTTCCAGCCCCCCGCTCCCTTCCCTTTTAGTCGCCTTCTACGACACGCAGGGAATACGTGGGAAGTATATATATATATATATATATATATATATATATATATATATATATATATATATATATATATATATATATTTTTTTTTTTTTTTTTTTTTTTTATACTTTGTCGCTGTCTCCCGCGCTTGCGAGGTAGCGCAAGGAAACAGACGACAGAAATGGCCCAACCCCCCCCATACACATGTACATACACACGTCCACACACGCAAATATACATACCTACACAGCTTTCCATGGTTTACCCGGGACGCTTCACATGCCTTGATTCAATCCACTGACAGCACGTCAACCCCTGTATACCACATCGCTCCAATTCACTCTATTCCTTGCCCTCCTTTCACCCTCCTGCATGTTCAGGCCCCGATCACACAAAATCCTTTTCACTCCATCTTTCCACCTCCAATTTGGTCTCCCTCTTCTCCTCGTTCCCTCCACCTCCGACACATATATCCTCTTGGTCAATCTTTCCTCACTCATTCTCTCCATGTGCCCAAACCATTTCAAAACACCCTCTTCTGCTCTCTCAACCACGCTCTTTTTATTTCCACACATCTCTCTTACCCTTACGTTACTTACTCGATCAAACCACCTCACACCACACATTGTCCTCAAACATCTCATTTCCAGAACATCCATCCTCCTGCGTACAACTCTATCCATAGCCCACGCCTCGCAACCATACAACATTGTTGGAACTACTATTCCTTCAAACATACCCATTTTTGCTTTCCGGGATAATGTTCTCGACTTCCACACATTTTTCAAGGCTCCCAAAATTTTCGCCCCCTCCCCCACCCTATGATCCACTTCCGCTTCCATGGTTCCATCCGCTGACAGATCCACTCCCAGATATCTAAAACCCTTCACTTCCTCCAGTTTTTCTCCATTCAAACTCACCTCCCAATTGACTTGACCCTCAACCCTACTGTACCTAATAACCTTGCTCTTATTCACATTTACTCTTAACTTTCTTCTTCCACACACTTTACCAAACTCCGTCACCAGCTTCTGCAGTTTCTCACATGAATCCGCCACCAGCGCTGTATCATCAGCGAACAACAACTGACTCACTTCCCAAGCTCTCTCATCCCCAACAGACTTCATACTTGCCCCTCTTTCCAAGACTCTTGCATTTACCACCCTAACAACCCCATCCATAAACAAATTAAACAACCATGGAGACATCACACACCCCTGCCGCAAACCTACATTCACTGAGAACCAATCACTTTCCTCTCTTCCTACACGTACACATGCCTTACATCCTCGATAAAAACTTTTCACTGCTTCTAACATAAGAGTGAGTGCTCAAATTACAGAGGTATAAGTTTGTTGAGTATTCCTGGTAAATTATATGGGAGGGTATTGATTGAGAGGGTGAAGGCATGTACAGAGCATCAGATTGGGGAAGAGCAGTGTGGTTTCAGAAGTGGTAGAGGATGTGTGGATCAGGTGTTTGCTTTGAAGAATGTATGTGAGAAATACTTAGAAAAGCAAATGGATTTGTATGTAGCATTTATGGATCTGGAGAAGGCATATGATAGAGTTGATAGAGATGCTCTGTGGAAGGTATTAAGAATATATGGTGTGGGAGGCAAGTTGTTAGAAGCAGTGAAAAGTTTTTTATCGAGGATGTAAGGCATGTGTACGTGTAGGATATATATATATATATATATATCCAAAAGAAGGAACAGAGAAGAGGGCCAGGTGAGGATATTCCCTCAAAGGCCCAGTCCTCTGTTCTTAACGCTACCTCGCTATCACGGGAAATGGCGAATAGTATGAAAAAAAAAAAAAAAAAAAAATATATATATATATATATATATATATATATATATATATATACATAAGGGTAAGAGACGGAGAAACACTAGTGTAACACTCTCTCCTGTAACACACAAATAGTAACCACAAATAGCTGTCCCTCAAACCCTCCTCTGTATTGCGAATGATGATCAGTTTGAAAATGATCACAACCGGACCTTTTGTTTGTAAACTCTGGATCATCCCATTGATCACTATGACAAGGCATTCAGGTTGATGATCGTGATGAGTTTCAAGTGCATGATGAGCAGGTGTGGATGAGCATGGTTAACAGCCTCGTATAATCTTAACGAAGACACAAGTTGTAACGAAAACACAAGTACAACTCTTATAAGCCGTGTATATAAGATGTTATCATCAAGCAACGCCAAGCGAGTCTAAGAATAGGACGTTCAAGCGGGGTGAGGGAAAAACAAGAGGGGGAAAAAATAGACGCAAGAATAAGGGACACTTAAAAAAAAATAGGATGCAGTCCCTAACAGCGTAAAGAAAATGGGGTGAAGTGTAGAGGCGAAGGGAGACTTGCCAGAAAATGAGTAAACAAACGTGCATGTTCGTCCTCACCCATTGTCTGAGGTGCCAGAGGCCGGCCATGTGGTGCCTGCTGGTGCCACAGATACTGGTCACGTGGTACCTGCTGGTGCCACAGGTATTGGTCACGTGGTGCCTGCTGGTGCCACAGGTATTGGTCACGAGGTGCCTGCCTGCTGGTGCCACAGACACTGGTCACGTGGAACCTGCTGGTGCCACAGATACTGGTCACATGGTGTCTGCTGGTGCCACAGATACTGGCCACGTTGTGTCTGCTGGTGCCACAGATACTGGTCACATGGTGTCTGCTGGTGCCACAGACACTGGTCACATGGTGTCTGCTGGTGCCACAGATACTGGTCACGTGGTGTCTGCTGGTGCCACAGATACTGGTCACATGGTGTCTGCTGGTGCCACAGATACTGGTCACATGGTGTCTGCTGGTGCCACAGATACTGGTCACATGGTGTCTGCTGGTGCCACAGATACTAGTCACATGTGTCTGCTGGTGCCACAGATACTGGCCACGTTGTGTCTACTGGTGCCACAGATACTGGTCCCATGGTGTCTGCTGGTGCCACAGATACTGGTCACATGGTGTCTGCTGGTGCCACAGACACTGGTCACATGGTGTCTGCTGGTGCCACTATACTGGTCACATGGTGCTGCGGTGCCACAGATACTGGCCACGTTGTGTCTGCTGGTGCCACAGATACTGGTCACATGGTGTCTGCTGGTGCCACAGATACTGGTCACATGGTGCCTGCTGGTGCCACAGATACTGGCCACGTTGTGTCTGCTGGTGCCACAGATACTGGTCACGTGGTGTCTGCTGGTGCCACAGATACTGGTCACGTGGTGTCTGCTGGTGCCACAGATACTGGTCACGGTGTCTGCTGGTGCCACAGATACTGGTCACATGGTGTCTGCTGGTGCCACAGATACTGGTCACATGGTGTCTGCTGGTGCTACAGATACTGGTCACATGGTGCCTGCTGGTGCCACAGATACTGGTCACATGGTGCCTGCTGGTGCCACAGATACTGGCCACGTTGTGTCTGCTGGTGCCACAGATACTGGTCACATGGTGTCTGCTGGTGCTGCAGATACCGGTCATATGGTGTCTGCTGGTGCCACAGACACTGGCCACGATGTGTCTGCTGGTGCCACAGACACTGGTCACATGGTGTCTGCTGGTGCTGCAGATACCGGTCATATGGTGTCTGCTGGTGCCACAGACACTGGTCACATGGTGTCTGCTGGTGCTGCAGATACCGGTCATATGGTGTCTGCTGGTGCCACAGACACTGGCCACGATGTGTCTGCTGGTGCCACAGACACTGGTCACGTGGTGTCTGCTGGTGCTGCAGATACCGGTCATATGGTGTCTGCTGGTGCCACAGACACTGGTCACATGGTGTCTGCTGGTGCTGCAGATACCGGTCATATGGTGTCTGCTGGTGCTGCAGATACCGGTCATATGGTGTCTGCTGGTGCCACAGACACTGGCCACGATGTGTCTGCTGGTGCCACAGATGCAGATCACGTGATTCCCGCTGATCTTGATAATGTCTGCATACACGTCTTTTGTCTGATGCTCTTCACTGTGATGAAAATTGGATGAACTAGTTCCTATTTGCGCTCGTCTGCTTGTTTCAGGTGTACACATATTGTTTTCTATTTTCTTGATTACAGATTTGATTCGAACTTGTATCTGACGTCCCCCAAATTGTGTCCAACATCGTATTTGTCAGCTGCAGGTTGGGTTAAGTCATCAACTTAATCATGTTCTCTGAGGGAGATGTTATAAGGAATATATAACACTTTGACTCAAATCCCTTTACCAGTGATGCTCTCTTGTTTATGTCTGACTGCAGAGACAAGCAGGTTACATTCTGATCTCATGGTATTTGTAGCAAGTCGTGAAGATATAAGAATTCGATGATAATCAGCCTGTTTTTGGATAGAGTTTCTGAAGGCTAAAGGGAGATGAATTATGGCGAACAATTTCAGTTTTCTAAGATAGATGCCCAACAACCTATCGCGACATTCTTCTTTAATTTCATTACGATTCACCATGAGTTAAAAACTTAAAAAAAAAAAGGTTATGATCAAGTCACCCGTAACTCTTCTTTCCTTCCAAGTGGGCAAATCCAAGGTTTCTGTCCTTGTCACTCGTCTTTCTTCATTATTGTGTTTGATCTTCATTGTATCAGCTCTTCTTCCAGCCCTCTCAGTAGCGGGGTCGAGAGAGCCGTCAGTATAAGAAACAGAAACTCGGGATCCGCTGCACAACTTGTGGACGGATGTCACATGTTGTATATCAATTGGGACATGTGTCAATGTTAAGGTAATCATTTGAATTAGCAGAGGTATCATCGAATGGGGATGAGGGGAGAAAGAATACTTCCCGCGTATGCCCTGGGGGTGGTAGAAAGCGACTAAAAGGGAAGGGAGCGGGGGGAGGGGGGCTGGAAACCTTCCCCTCCAGTTTTTACTTTGACAAAAGAGGGAACAGAGAAGGGGGGGGGGGGGGGCGAAGTGGGGATTTCCTTTCTAAGGCTCAGTCGTCTGTTCTTAACGCTACCTCACTGTTGCGGGAAATGGCGAATATGTATGAAAAAGAATCATCGACTGGGGAATATATATATATATATATATATATATATATATATATATATATATATATATATATATATATATATATATTTTTTTTTTTTTTTTTATACTTTGTCGCTGTCTCCCGCGTTTGCGAGGTAGCGCAAGGAAACAGACGAAAGAAATGGCCCAACCCCCCCCCCCCCATACACATGTACATACACACGTCCACACACGCAAATATACATACCTACACAGCTTTCCATGGTTTACCCCAGACGCTTCACATGCCTTGATTCAATCCACTGACAGCACGTCAACCCCTGTATACCACATCGCTCCAATTCACTCTATTCCTTGCCCTCCTTTCACCTTCCTGCATGTTCAGGCCCCGATCACACAAAATCTTTTTCACTCCATCTTTCCACCTCCAATTTGGTCTCCCACTTCTCGTTCCCTCCACCTCCGACACATATATCCTCTTGGTCAATCTTTCCTCACTCATTCTCTCCATGTGCCCAAACCATTTCAAAACACCCTCTTCTGCTCTCTCAACCACGCTCTTTTTATTTCCACACATCTCTCTTACCCTTACGTTACTTACTCGATCAAACCACCTCACACCACACATTTTCCTCAAACATCTCATTTCCAGCACATCCATCCTCCTGCGCACATCTCTATCCATAGCCCACGCCTCGCAACCATACAACATTGCTGGAACCACTATTCCTTCAAACATACCCATTTTTGCTTTCCGAGATAATGCTCTCGACTTCCACACATTTTTCAAGGCTCCCAAAATTTTCGCCCCCTCCCCCACCCTATGATCCACTTCCGCTTCCATGGTTCCATCCGCTGACAGATCCACTCCCAGATATCTAAAACACTTCACTTCCTCCAGTTTTTCTCCATTCAAACTCACCTCCCAATTGACTTGACCCTCACCCCTACTGTACCTAATAACCTTGCTCTTATTCACATTTACTCTTAACTTTCTTCTTCCACACACTTTACCAAACTCAGTCACCAGCTTCTGCAGTTTCTCACATGAATCAGCCACCAGCGCTGTATCATCAGCGAACAACAACTGACTCACTTCCCAAGCTCTCTCATCCCCAACAGACTTCATACTTGCCCCTCTTTCCAGGACTCTTGGATTTACCTCCCTAACAACCCCATCCATAAACAAATTAAACAACCATGGAGACATCACACACCCCTGCCGCAAACCTACATTCACTGAGAACCAATCACTTTCCTCTCTTCCTACACGTACACATGCCTTACATCCTCGATAAAAACTTTTCACTGCTTCTAACAACTTGCCTCCCACACCATATATTCTTAATACCTTCCACAGAGCATCTCTATCAACTCTATCATATGCCTTCTCCAGATCCATAAATGCTACATACATATATATATATATATATATATATATATATATATATATATATAGAGAGAGAGAGAGAGAGAGAGAGAGAATACATACCTTCCTACCTATTTGTCTACGAGCGCCTGCGGCGAGGTTTTACCACTGAGCAGGGTTGACGCGTAGCGCCCACCGCAGGAAAACTGATTTTGGAATAATGAAGTTGAGTGAAATTTCGTGCTGTCGAGTGTTGCATGCATGTGTGTGTGTGTGTGTGTGTGTGTGTGTGTGTGTGTGTGTGTGTGTGTGTTTGGTGGACTCAGTGCCAGGAGTCCACGTGTGGGTGAGGCAGACATGAGAGAGACAGAAGGAGAGAGAGAGAGAGAGAGAGAGAGAGAGAGAGAGAGAGAGAGAGAGAGAGAGAGAGAGAGAGAGAGAGAGCAATATCGAAATAAACAGACAACAGCAAAGGGGCCATCTCCCCCTTACCCCACCCCCCAGTGTGTGGTGTGGGGTGGGTTGAGCTGGGCTCCCCCGGGCCTAAATTATGACCCACCAGCAGTGCCTTGACACACACAGAGAGAGACACCTTCTGAGTGCCAACACTGTTCCCAACACCCACAACCCCCCCTTCACCCCATTTTTGGCACGGATGGCCCCGTACTACGTAGGATGAGGAGAAAAAATGGGTTAGGGTGATGTGAGGAAGGGAAGCGGAGGGAGAAGATGAGGGAGTGAAGGGAGAGGAAAGGGGGAAAAAAAAAGGGGGAGTAGAAATATAGTTCCAAAACAATAATGTTGTTCATGCGTTTTCTTTTCCTCAGCACCTGCAAGGCTAGAGCATTAGGGAAATAACTGGTTTTCTCCAGAAAATTTAATGGTATATATCACGACACACACACACACACACACACACACACACACACACACACACACACACACACACACACACACACACTTCCAGTTCTGTAATATTTGTAATACTTCAACTATGTGTTTTCAGTCGAATGGCTACCTATATCCAACAAACCGTTCCTTATCAATTTCATTATCATTATTATTATCATTATCATTATTATCATCATTTTTATTATCATTATCATTACTTATCTATTCATCATTAGAAATACACAGACACACATGTCGCCCTCCGTAGCCCACGTCCAGCAAGGCTCGCTTGATCACTGACCAACTCCAGTACAAACGATACATGTTTCATTCACGTGATCCCCTTTCCGGCCTTTTCACGACTGCCTTTTACGATGACCTTGACCGTAAACATCATATTCTTGAGGACGAATGTTCTCTCATTATTTATTCCCCACATTATCTCTCGTTATCGGCTGAGACTCATGGGCATATTACATGCTTAACGAGAGATGACGGTATGGTTCGAGCGTTCGAAGCGGGTGAAGCCCCATAGAGATTCACAGCGAAGCATTCGAACGGCTACTGTCGCT
This sequence comes from Panulirus ornatus, assembly GCF_036320965.1. Taxonomy (NCBI): domain Eukaryota; kingdom Metazoa; phylum Arthropoda; class Malacostraca; order Decapoda; family Palinuridae; genus Panulirus; species Panulirus ornatus. Next base: position 17,654,984 of record NC_092225.1, read on the forward strand.
GCCTCTGCCGCTACCGCCGCCGCCGCCGCCGCCGCACCGCATTGAAAAAACGCATCTGACGTGAGCGAATTCATGAAATGCAGATAAATTGAGCGTTTTTCTAACCTCCTGTGACTAAAGGGACACCTGGGTAACCCGATCTAAGGATCTCACGTTCTTGGAGCTAATTCAAATCGAGGCAGCGCACACTTACGGCCCCTCACAGGAATACACAATGCAGTAAACCCCAGACTGTCAGAGGCGGGCCATGATAACGGTATCCGCTCTCAGTGGGTTACTGTACACTGATTAGGAAGTCGGAGTCTGCAGACCTTATGTTGACCGTACAGCAACCCTACTGTTGATGTCGTGGAGGATCATATGTAGTGTGTATGTGTAGAGGTTTGGTCAGAATACATGTATGTAAAAGAGATAAGTGTATGGTTGCCTTAGTATCTGCTTGATAAGTGTGTATATACAGGTGTCTGAGAGTATCTTTATGTATTCGTATGTTTATGTGTTAGTATCTAGGCCCGTTTTCTTTCTTTGTCTTTATATATCATCATTATTGCTCAGCTTTAAGACCCATTCTTCGGGGATCCACTGGCCTCAAGGCTGCGCTACATGCAGGAGCAGGTCAAGGTGCACTGTATTTCCTTTCCCTCCACTGATGATGATGCAGCAGCATCGACCGTGACTTCTTTCATGAGGTGCTGCCACTTGCAGGTGGAGTCCGGGAACACCAGTCTTGTATTTCATGTATTTGTCTCGTATGGGGAGGGAGTTTGACACTCACGGGGCCCCATCTCCTGCACATTTTCTCTTGTCATGCAGTGCTGTCTGCATTAACCATATGTTACGTTATTTCATTCCATTCATCCACTACTCTTATACTATAAATGTACTTCTTTATACATGATTCATGTTGTGTCTTCTGGTTTACCTATTCCTACATCTCTCGAAGAACTGGTGGCTTTCTACGTCATCACACAAGGTTTTAAAACCTTAAAGGTCATGATTAAGTCAACCCATAACTCTTCTTCCAAGGTGGGCAAATGTAAGGTTTCTATCCTTTCCTAATAATCATCTTTCTTAACTGTGGTACTATCTTCGTTGCCCTCCTCTGGACCTTCTCTACTACCTCTTTGTGTTTCTTCAGGTGCGATGATCAGACTTCAGAAACACAATCTAGTTTGGCTCTTCTGTCGGACATGAACAGCTTGCTGAAAATTTTCTCCTACATATGTTTTGTTACTATTGTGCTTCTTAGGAGAAGGCGGAGGAGGGTAATGTGTGAGTATAGATGTCCGAACCGTGAAGCTTGGGGTCAGATTCTTTGTCTACTTCGAGGCTTGTGGTTGAGTAGGGTGAGGTTTGGATGAGAAGGATCTGACGCTGTGTTGAAATGCTGAGTGCCGAGTATAATGAGGTTGGATTGTGTTGGAAGAATTGTGCTTTCGTTATCCAGATACTGAATGTCTGTTGTTGTTAGACAGCTGATAATTGTTCAGAGTGCTTTGTTTTGTGTGGGTTGAAACAAATCTTTTATATATTTGCTTTTCACAGTCTCGGAGAAGAGCTTTTCTATCCAAAGGAGTCTATCTTTTACCCTGCTGGTAATTGTAACGCAGCTTTGGAGCTGCAGGAACCACTGGAGAAGGGTTCAATAGGTCTGTGATAATACTAGCAATAATACTGATAATGATGATGATAATAATAATGATAAAGATAATAGTAATAATAATACAGTAACAATCATATCAATAATGATAACGATAATCATGATAACAAAAGTAATAGAAATGTGATAGTTGATAATGTGATAGTTGATAATAATAGCAATAATGATAATGACGATAATAACGATAATCATAATATGTATGTAAGCGTTGTTCACCCATAACAGTTTATCATGAGCACAGACTGATTCTTGTAACTATATTCTCCCAGTTTTATTCCTTTACAGTGGTTATATTCTAGACATCACACTTTTGTGTTTGTATACCACTGTTTACATTATTCATTCAACTTCGTGTTTATACTCTTGCGTTATACTCATCTTGTTATACTTTTGTCGTTTTCATATCATGGCTATACAATCATGGTTATAACCTGGCTCTACCCAGCTAGTGGATATAGTCTTTTGGTTATATTCTTGTGAGTACAACCACGTGCTTATACCCCCTTGGTTATTCTCTCTTGGCTATGACCCCATGGTTATGCCCTCCCAGCTTTATATAACCTTTGGGTTATACCCTCATGGCTAATATACACCCCCCCATCTCTGGCTATCCCCTCATGACTACACCCTCATGGTTATACACAGGGAGCCGAAGCTACGAGGGCGAATGTCACTCAGGGGAAGCAGCGTCCATATCAACCCAGCCACAGCGAGACAGAAGAAACACACACACACACACACACACACACACACACACACTCGCCACCACGCCTGGATTGGCATGCGAACCGGGGCCCACGTCTGCACAGAAGCATACACAAGCACACCACGCTGACCCACGCACGGCCACTCACTCGCGCATACAGATACGTTCGCATATATCGCGCGGATATATGAAACGTTTATCGCGTTCTTTTACGGCAAGTAAATGATTTGTTAGAAGGGTAAGAAAATAATGTTCCATATAGGTTTGTTATTCTACTGATACTGTGTTCAAGGGACTGATGTGATATTGCTATCAAAGAGTGCATGTTGTTCCAAGTATATATGTATATATATATATATATATATATATATATATATATATATATATATATATATATATAAATATATATATATATATATATATATATATATATATATATATATATATATATATATATATATATATATATATATATATATATTCTTTCTTTCTTCTTTCAAACTGTTCGCCATTTCCCGCATTAGCGAGGTAGCGTTAAGAACAGAGGACTGGGCCTTTGAGGGAATACCCTCACCTGGCCCAATTCTCTGTTCCTTCTTTTGGAAAATTAAAAAAAAAAAAAAAAAAAAAAAAAAACGAGAGGGGAGGATTTCCAGCCCCCCGCTCCCTCCCCTTTTAGTCGCCTTTTACGACACGCAGGGAATACGTGGGAAGTATTCTTTGTCCCCTATCCCCAGGGATAATATATATATATATATATATATATATATATATATATATATATATATATATATATATATATATATATATATGTGTGTGTGTGTGTGTGTGTGTATATGAGAAGTTTGCGTTTGTTATGATGTTCTTTCATGTGGAAGTCAAGATAATTGTTTATTATACAGAAGATGATGAAGTTCAGCTCAACATCCTCCACAAATATTCATCATCATCATTATCATCATCATCATTATCATCAAGTTTGACTCGTATCTTTCTTGAATACCTTACCTACAGACTCCTTGCTTCTCTCTCTTACATCTTCACGCGTCTCCCGTATACTCTATAAGTTTAACTTCTCCTTATACTCTGCAAGACTCTCGAATCGTCTGAAGACCTTATTCGGACCTTCTTGAAATCTTTGAGTTTCCATGTGATGCTCATGCTCATTGCAGTCTCTTTCCAGTTTCTCCAATGTTCCTCTACCAAGGGTCTTCCTCAAGTCCATCCCCTGGTCCAGCTCAATCCTTGTTTCATCCTCTTTCAAATCTTTCCCCAATTCTACAGCGAAATCTTTTATATTCTGTTTCTTCTTAGTTTCTTTTTCAAATGCTTCTCAATTTTTTTTTTTTTTTGGTAGATCCTTTTCCAGCCTACTTCAGACCTCTTTAAGTTTGTTCAAGCTTTTCTCGTATTCCTCCCGTCCCCCACAGTTCTCCATTCATCTTCCTTGAATCTTCCCTAATTTCTAGCCAATGTCTGTCATCCACTTCTTATCGCCGATATTTCCATTTGGTCATTGCCCTCTTCCTCATGTCTTGCTGGAGATTTCTCGTAACTTTGTTTATTTCTCTTACATTCATCAGAGCTTTCTTGAAGTTTTTCTTATGCCTTTCTTTTCTTTTCCAAGTTTTCCTAAAGCCTTTCCCATGGTTTCCCCCATAGGTGTTACTCATTTCCCTGAATTCCTGTAACAGTTTTCTTTGTCGTTTTCCTTTATAACTGAAGTTTCTTCACTGTTCTCAGGTTTGTCAAGTTTCTTCACTGTTCTCAGGTTTGTCTCTAAATCTTCCTCTCCAAGTCATCCCCATGAATTCCCATTGACCTTTTGTCCTCCTCCGACCTTGTCTTATCCTTCTTCAGCTCATCATTAAGTCTGCCCTCCTGGATCTCCTCTAAGTCTGGTCATTCTTAAGTTTGCCTCACAGTTTTTTTTTTTTTTCAGACTTTCTGCTTGTGTTTCTCAAAGCTTAATGGCGTAGTCATTAACTCTCCCTTCACTTCCCTCAAGTCTTCTTAAATTGAATGCCTCTCTTAAGGAAGATAATTAACTCAACAATTCCTAATCACATTTAGCTTAACAGTTGGGCTCACAAGAGCAAGATCAAACATCCCGTCATTCCTTTGAACTCGTAGTTCTACGTTTGATTTTTTTTTTTTCATGTGTAGATGTATCTAGGCATTTGTTTGATGAGATCACTGTAAATGTGTGAGGAGAACTGTGAATGAAGGGATTTTTTTTTTGTTGTATATATTCGTGGCGATCCTAACCTGGCATCATTGCCCCTGACCCCTCACCCCTAATGCTACATCCACGGGTTATATAAATTTCTCTCAGCTTCGCTAATCTTCCAATTCTTTCATCGTCTTCTCTCTCCACCGAGCAGTTCCTTATACTCAGCCATCGTGGCACTGAGAGCAACCTCCCTATCACCTTGTAAGACATACAGGTAACGTCTCCGTATCTACAGGTAGAAATTATACGTTTGTTGTTGGCAGATAAAAAAGTATTGGGCTTTCTGATCACCAGGTCTTGTTGAGCGCGTCGCATCCCGTAGCCACCTTGACCTTGCCTCACGCGCAGTCAGTAAAGCCTATAATTTGTCGTGGTGTATGGCTCTAGTGTTTACAATGGAAGCTAAAGATGGCCCCCACCGCTACAAGACAGGACTCCGTAAACCTGCGCGTAGAGGTCATTTCCCGGGCTTTCCAGCACTGCGGAATCGACTCAGGGTGGTGTGTAGGGGTGAGGCGGTGTGTACCCCAGCGTACAAATGATAGGACTCAATACCTTATAATTTAGAGAAAGAGGAGAATGTCGCTGACAATGGAGTAAATGGAAGAGAATGAAGATGATGGAAGCGGGGCTGAGGTCTCTGGACTTTGGAATTTAAGGCGTGGAATCCGACCGTTCTGAGTGTTGTCCCTTCGAACATATCATTATCGAAATGCGGCGGTTAAAGGACGAGGGAGAATCTCTTTTTTTTTTTAAAGTAGGAAATACACAGTCTCTCTCTCTCTTTCACACAAGTCAGTGACAGTATAAGTTCCTAGGCCAAGTGACGATGTTCCAGTCTTATGTTACTTATACATTCAAAACGTTGAGAGAAAGCTTAAGCTCTTGATTGTGGTTGCAGACACGAGAGGATAAACCTCATATCTTATGCTTGATATTCCAGCGACCCTCATGAAATTAGCAGAGTGGGCTTTGTATGATAGTCGATCACTGAAACTCAGAGGATAGTGAGTAAAATTTGCCCCTCCAACAAGATTAAGAAATTCCTTTCCTCCAAATGTTTAAATGTTTCGAGCCCCGACGTTTTGAGTGCATTTCCTAGACGTGAGGGGGATTAAGGCGAGTCCTGCCCATACGTTGGGTAATTGTAGATATGGCCAGGGGTAATGTATTATCCCAGGGATGATTTTGTTCCCCTGCGATGATTTACCACAGGATAGGCCAGGGAGAGTGTGGTGCCCCACAAGGACGGCAAGGGAACGATGTTGTACCACAGGGTTGGCCAGGAATAACGAAGAGTAAGTCGTGACCTGAGGCTTTAACTCATTAATTACCTATTGAGTATTATAATGAGTATACTCTCATTTGTGTAATCAGGAGAGAACTACATCATAATCAATATACTACAACGCGAAAGAACTTCAAGATTATAACTTTTTTTACACGTATATTTGAATGAAATGTATAAGTTCTTTATTTTCAATATTGCCCCGTATGACAGTGGAGACTAGTATTCCTTTATAAGGTTTCATAAATAGTTTATGTCGATGCACAATCAGAGGGTGTGTAGGACATATATAACTTACATGTCAGAGTGCATTACTTTAAGAGGGTTCACACCTTTTCCTGCAGATGGGGAAATATGTGTGAGATGCCATTAAGATGATAGACTGATTCCTAAATACAAAACAAAGTGTTTTAAACTTTATAAATCGACAGCTTAGGCAGAAACACCGCAGTGCGCAATGCGTTTGTTCACTACGTCTGGAACTTTCAGCTCATTACTGTGACATTAAGTGGCTTAACTGTGATGTATGTGGTGTGAATTATCCTAAATCTGAAAACCCTTTGTTGTTTTCTTCTTTGAGTCTGAGGTACGCGTCCGTTCCCTTGCAACTTTTACCCAACTTTAACTCGTAAAAATTTTCGAGTTATCTTTTTCTCACATCCTGTTTCTGTAAAGTCCTGGAGTGTATCACACTCACAATAGACCCACCACTGTCTCACCTTGGTGTCTGGGGACTCGCTAACGGGGTCAGGCAAAGCCACTACAGAACCAGTGATATTTATCAAGACTTCTACCAGCCCATCAGAGCCCTTTCATGAACTGCCACAGCATCCCATTGCTTATTAGAGCTTCGAGTATACCAAAAGAGGATCCCGCAACACAGCATCCTATAGCTTATTGGAGCTTCGAATATACCAAAAGAGGATCCTGCAACCCACCAGAGCCCCGAATGAGCCAAAGAAGCATCCTAGAGCTCATTGAAGCTCAGAATAAGCCAATAAAGCGTAACACAGCTCGATAAAGCATACCACAGCTCGTCAGAGCTCCGAAGAAACATACAAAGCTTTAAGAGCTCATGAGATCCTCAGATCTAATAAAAGAGCTTCCCATAGTCTATCAGTGCTTCTAGTAAACCAGCAGAGTCTTCCACATCATATCAATTTCAAGTAAACCAACATCATCCCATTACCCATCGGTGTTTTATGTAAACCAGAAGCTCATCCCACAGTCTATCAGAGCTTTAGATGAACGAAAAGTTTATCCCAGAGCAAATCAGGGTTTCGGATATACCAAAAAGGCATCCCACGGCCCATCAGAGCTTCGAATACATAAACAGATCATCCAAAGCCCATCAGAGATAAGAATATTAGACTAGCAGAGTAGCCCACAGCCCATTGGACCTTCATTCATACCAAGAGATCGTCTATCAGCACATTAGTGTCTAACGTAACATCAGGACGCCCAGCCACTCGCCAGACAACCCATTCACCCATCAGAAGATCCAAGCTCCCATCGAGAGACCTCGGAAAACCCATCATAACATTCATCAGTCTATCAAAATTGCCCATCTTGCTTCGAGCACCCATCAGATCACTCAGCTTGACTAAAGCACCCGTCTAGCCATCAGAACACTCAGGCTTCCATTAGGGGGACGTCCGTAAGCCCATCATAACATCCAGATTGCCCATCAGATCACCCAGCTTGGCAGCGCAGGACCCTCAGGTTACAGGCTGGGGGCCCAAGTTACAGGTAACCCAAGAGGACCAACGCACACACTGAAGCTGGCCATGACTTCCTGTCGATAAGAGATAACAGTGTTGGGTTGCGTGGGAGGCCACGGGGCTGGGAGTCAGGGCCCTGGGGTGGGAGAGGGTCGTCTGGGAGGCTGCGTGGGAGGGAAGTGGTTAGCGGATGGGCGGGTGGTCTTAGAAAAGACGGGTATGGAGGAGGAAGAAGATCTTGCGGGAGGGGATTGAAGGTTAAAGCGCCGAAGTCGAGGTGGTCATTGCAAATGTTGTGTGTGAGTGAGTGTACGGAGATGGACAGAAGCTCTCTAACCTAGCCATGGTTGGATGTGAGGCTACGTAGTCGAGGAACTTCAACATTTCTCTTAATTCCTCAGCGATCTAAAAGCTTCCTAAAAGTACACAGGGATTACCAGATGTGTAATTGAATAGATAGATAAATTGTTGGCAGAGATCTATATCTTTTTGAAAAAAAAAAAAAAACTAAGTTTTTCCTCTCTTTTTCTGAGAAAATGGTTTAGTAAATTTCTGAGTTTTAAGCAAAGAAAAGTAAGTCAAGGGCAATATAGAGTAAATTTCAAGCAGTGATTCGAAAGTTTCAGTCAGTAGGCTGATTACCAGGCAGTGAGATATACGTTCAAAACAGTGTAGACTTATAGGAAATGAATTTTAGATTAACTTTCATGCATAGATAAGCACGTTACAGGCAGTTTCAAGAAAGTTCCAGGCAGTGAAAGATAACTTTCAAGCTCAGTAGAACAGGTTTTAATCTGTGAAGATTAAATGCTCAATAATTCTATAAGACTATCTATCAAGTAGAATATTTCAGGTAACGTAAGATTACTATCGTACATTGATTTCGGTGGTTGCTACCAAAAGGCAAATGAGACAAATTATGTTCCCTCAATCTTTCATGTAGTAGAATATCTACGAAATCATTACGTGTTGTGTCTCAGGTTTCCTCAGCACGACAAAGGAGCAGGAGACTTGTAAGACTCAGTGTTATGGTTGCGTAGCACTTCCACGTAGGCTTGTGAAGGAGAGGAAGAAATGCGACCAAGTATGCAAGAGAGACCAGGAATGGGATTCATGAAAATACTGTAGACGTTTCATACTGAACAAAGAAATCATGAAAGTAGACAAGGGAATAATTGCTTCACTTGTGATCAGGGTCTTAATGTGCCCCAGAAGTAAATGGTTAACCTGGTTAGGCCATCGTTGACGTAGAACTTGGGTAAGTTTCTGATGTGGTCTTTACTGGATCTGTAAAAGAAGATGCGATGTGACATGGCGGAAGACGTGGGTAATGGAGTGGGAAGAAGGAATGACAGAAAAGGGCAGGCAGAAGTTTGAGGTACTATGTAAGCTTGATACATGTCAGAGAGTCATCTTTACGCAAAGCTTGCGAAGAGTGGGATAGAGTGTGTGCGAAAGAAAATCAGAAACCACATGTGAATAAGATTAATATATTTCGAAACATGAAACTCTCACTGCAAAGTCGATCCGAATGGACGGGAAAGCAAAAGAATCTACAGATGAGATAATAGATTCGTACATACCCTAATGACGGCAGAAAGAAGTGAAAACACTTTGGAGCGCAGGAAATAATTCATAGGATACTACAGCTTAAATTACCACAAGAAGAGGAATATTGAGGGCTTGATCATGCGGCGAAATAATGCCTGAATGAAGCAGTTCGGTCTTTGGTGAATGCTAGTGAAACACGGGGTTTGACATCGTACAAAGGGTGAAATACAGAAACTTCTGCAATGCCTTTGAGAGTTCTATAAAGAGCAAGAGATACGATAATGTTAGAACTAAATAAGTAACATATAAACCCTTAGGCACTGAGGAACCAAATCTGTGACAGCCAAGGTGCTAGGCTATACAAACGGGACGGACTCGAAACGAAATGAGACAGTGAGTTTGAGTAAAATACTAGGCCGTAGGTGTACAGAGGATGACGGAGGGTATGGAGCATGCTATATATATGAGCAGTGGCCTTGGTGTTTAAAGGAACTCCATCATACACTAAACTACTGTATATTGAAAAAAGAAGGGTACAGTTCAGACTGGTTCAAAGTGCAGTGATTGCTCGGGGGGTGCGATCTAAGACAATTGAAACGGTTTATTTTCCCCTTAAGCAGGTCAATATCCTTATTGGACTGATTTAGAGAATCAAATAGCCCTATCATCTCCTAACTCTTTACTAGCCACGTATCTCCAACACTGGATATCTTTCATACATCATCATACATTAGACCCCCTCGAAAAGATTGCTTGATCCTCTTCATCGACACATCATCTTAGAGGGAGGTAATCTGAAACGATTTATCGTACGTGAATCGTCTCAAATGCTGAATCGTCAAAGAATGTGCCCTAGGAGGACGATTAATCATCTTTCCAGCGATACGTCACGAAAGCAGACCCTATCGGTAATATCAGAGTGGTAGATGTACACATTAAGGAAAATGGCCATCCTTTCTGAGGAGGAGAAACGTGATAGAATTTGTAAAGGAAAAAGAAATCTGAACTGAAATGGCGGTAATGATGATAATGTGGCACTATAATCTTTCCTTGTCCTATTTGTAGTTTCGCTTAATTAGAATCCAATGAGTCCTGTGATTTAAGCATTTCAAATGATTATATACTTACATTATTTCATGATAAAGCACTTCATTTGGTATCTGTTCGCCAGAGGGAGGCATTATGATATATTTTATATTATGAAGTACAGAAGCCTCTCATTATCCTGTATTCTAGTTCTGAATTCAACAATTATTTTGGCTCAATTTTTTTTTCTTTGGAAAATAGATTTGCGTCACAACCTCAATATAGGGCCTGTCTTTACTGGGACTGATATATTGCTTGGGGACCATTAAATCCTATAAATAAGCATTTAGATAGATACATGATTCAAATATTTCATGATTATTCGCTTTATATATACAGTGGTGAAAGTCACCGAGTCACACTATGAAGCAAAGGAACATCAGCAACGTATGTGAGGAGGAACAGCGAGGGTAGTGTTGGACGCATTGCATAAATCCGACAGAAATGAGGATAAGAAAAATACCGGAGTGAAACGGGACTCGGAACACCTGAGCGAACCGGGATTCGGGTCACTTGAATTAACCGGGATTTGGAGCGCCTGAGTGAACCAGGACTTGAGACGCTTTGCATCTTTTTTTTTTTTCCTATGCCTTAAGCTGCCCCTCACGACCTGAGGCTTCGAGACACCTCAACCCACCCCATCGCTTATCCTTCCAGTCTTGAACGTTGTGGTGTACCACATTCTTTTATGATAGTTATCTAGCTACACGAAATTACCTCACTGAAAGGGTCCTGGTGTTGCTGGAAGAGCTCCAAACGCTGCCCTACATTCAGTGGTAATGACAAGATAGGCCTCCTTCGAAGTGAAATGTTCTTCGATGAAGCTGTACTGTTTCGTCAACTGGCGATGATATAGCTCGCCAAAGATGAAATTTCACTCGTGACCTTAAGCAGGCGGAGTTCAGTACCACCCATTTTGTAACATTTTCCTCCCTTGACGAACTGCATTCGCTATATCTAACTCTTAAGTGAACCCCTTGTGCGACAGGATCGTTCATTAACGCATCAAAAAAAAACGCGTTCGAAAATGCGAAGAATATTCTATATGTTATGGTGTATGTATGACACGTGCGGTGAGGGATTCTTCGTCGTGATGAACCAGTTATGATCTTCACCTCACAGCCAAAGTCGAACATCTTTGGCATGTAGAACCTTGAAACTTGTTGCAGCTGCTTGTTCCAGACATACAACCCGCTTTTGGTGTGAATATTTCAAAAGTTATATCGGAAACTTTACATTGGAAAGCCAGAAAGCAGAAGTAAAGAGATGGAAATGCAACGAGACCATGAAACTAGAACAAAAAGATGGAACTGGAGGTAGAAAATGGAACTGGAGTGAGAGAAGGGAACTGAAAAGAGAAGACAGGACTGTTTATACATAACCATAACCTTTACTCTATCATGATAACCCACGTAATGAACACAACAGATCCTGCGTTCCAGAAGCTGATTGAGTTATAAAGGCCCCGCAAGTATCGCACTCCTTATCAGCTGTTTCATGTACACAATGGCCACATTCGCCCCAGTATGGAATACTCCTTTCGTGTATCCCACACCCTAAGACTTAAATCCCATGCACTCGGCTGTCTGCTGCTTCCTAATATGTATTTTGAAGGAGACAAGCCATGCGAGGATTGGCCATTATGATACCTCCTCCTTTCCTCGCACACCGAAGCTGTAGAAATCTCCTCTCAAGAGCTATGTCTATACACACATGAGCCCATGCCAATACCCTTGCGCCTCTTTTTAATGAGATCTCATCTTTTCAACTTTTCATCTGACATAGTTGCGACCAAAGCATGCATTTCCCAGTGCCGTGACAACTACTGTACAATAAGAGATCCGGAAGACGAAACTGGAGCAAGATATGGAACTGAAACGAGGTGATCGAACGAACGGATGGAACCTGAATGAAAAGAAGGAACGAGGATTAAATGTAGGATGCATTGCTTAGATTCGACAGAAATGACGATAAGAAAGGTGCCAGAGTGAAACGGGGACTCGAAACACCTGAGCGAACCGGGATTTGGGTCACTTGAATGAAGCACATCATTGGGACAAGATTTATAAAAGGAACATGTCTGAAATGTAACCAGAGTCTCAGGATAGGAAAGTAAAGTAAATAATGAGCTTCTCATTGAGGTGAGAAGCTTAACTGCCATCATCAAAATCCTGGAGCGAGTTAGCAGAATGACCTGTGAAGCCGCTGGTAGCTCCTGATCCAGTCATTATGAGCAGAGGATGCAAATCTGCGCATCGTGATCTCTCCATCAAACCTCTTCAGTTTTATCTGATCCCTTAACCCCTTGAGCTTGGCGGTGCGGGCCTTGAACCTAACGGTAGTACACTTGAGTATGATGGCCTGGCCTCTAGCCTTACCATTCATGCGTCAGGTTAAATGCTAGGACTTTATTATACTCAAGGGTGATACCGAGATCTCCTGTGGTTATCCTTGTGTGGTCAAAGATCGTATCGTCGTACTTAAGGATCGAATCGTGTTACTTAAGGATCGTAACGTCGTGCTTAAGGATCGCACCGTCTTGTTCAAGAGGTTAAAGAATTTGATTCCTTCTTCCTCTGTTGAACTCCACTATAGAATCTAGGACCATTGTATTTTGCCATCCCCTTTGACACACGATAAATGTCATGCAATACCAAGAAATTCAGCTCGAAAATAGATCATAAACAAAAGAAGATGCCTCAGGACAAAAAAAGAGTGAAACTCAGTGTCCAAAGTCATAAAGAAACAGGCTTTATGGATTACAGGTGATATGCCAGCCTCATCCTTACACATCTAATCAATTTTTGATCGTGTGTTACAAATCTGTTTACGGGCGAATGTAATTAAGAGCCGATAATTATTAGTCCTCTTGATATAAGTAAAATGTCATGGAATATATGTGTCACATAACCAGAATTCGACTTACGTCGAGTGATCACTATTCGTTTAATGTCGCATATTCAGAATTTGTTTAACGACGCGTAACCAAAACTCGTTTAATGTGGCATAACGAGGATTCGTTTAACTATGCATAAGTAGAATTTGTCTACTGCTGCATAATCAGAATTTGGTTAATGACGCAAGTCAGAATTTGGTTAATGACGCAAGTCAGAATTTTTTAATGACGCATGATAATTAAAATTCATTAAATCATTTATGTTCAAATTTCATTTGCTGTATCATTTGCGAACATTCATTAATCTTTGATATATTACTAATCTTGATGTATCATAAATCAGCAAACGAAAGCTGAGATTTTCAGACATGGAAATGTCTAATTCTCAAATATGTAAGTTTACACAAACTTGAGCTTAAATTCTCATATATATATATATATATATATATATATATATATATATATATATATATATATATATATATATATATATATATATATATATATATACATATATAATCAATCCTCAAAAATTAGTAGTTTAGATCCTCAAAAATCAAGACCAATTTTTTCATGTTATTATTTTGATAGTTTCATATATATTTTTTTTCAATCAGTTACATATTTTCAAAGTAATTCCTAGAATCGAGACTTCCATCTTTTTCTTCGGCCATCTTGATCGATTTCAATACTTCGTCATTTTTACGGAGGAATCATTAAATACTTCAAAAAAATTTGGCCTTGGTCCATCATGGTTTTGTGATGCCATGGATAATTCACTCGTCAGAAAGCGACTGGAAGGCAAATTTCTATTGCACGCTGCGATGGAACATATTGATCAATTCACCATGGTGATAATAACCTAATTTCACGCTATTAAACTCCTGAACACGATGGTACGACACTTGAGAACGACGGTACGATCCCTTGAGCACGATGGTACGACACTTGAGCACGATGGTACGACACTTGAGCACGATGGTACGACACTTGAGCACGATGGTACGACACTTAAGCACGATGGTACGACACTTGAGCACGACGGTACGATCCCTTGAGCACGATGGTACGACACTTGAGCACGATAGTACGATCCACGACGGTACCATCCACGACGGTACGATCCCTTGAGCACGACGGTACGATCCCTGAACACGATGGTACGACACTTCAACACGACAGTACGATCCACGACGGTACGATCCACGACGTTACGATCCCTTGAGTACGACGGTAAGATGATACGATCCTTTTAAGCACGATGTTACTGTCCTTGAGTAGGATGGCCTGGCCTCTGACTCGAACCTTAAAAGGTCAGGCTAAAAGAACAAGAACAGTTGGCCAGGCCAAGACTACAGCACCCTGGCTAGCTGACCAGACCAGGAGTCCAACGCTCAGGCCAGCTGGCCAGGCCAGGAGTCCAACGCTCGGGTCCGCTGACCAGGCCAGGAGTCCAACGCTCGGGCCAGCTGACCAGACCAGGAGTCCAACGCTCAGGCCAGCTGGCTAGGTCAGGAGTCCAACGCTCAGGCCAGCTGGCCAGGCCAGGAGTCCAACGCTCGGGCCAGCTGGCTAGATCAGGAGTCCAACGCTCAGGCCAGCTGGCCAGGCCAGGAGTCCAACGCTCGGGCCAGCTGGCCAGGCCAGGAGTCCAACGCTCGGGCCAGCTGGCCAGACTAGGAGTCCAACGCTCGGGCCAGCTGACCAGGCCAGGAGTCCAACGCTCGGGCCAGCTGGCCAGGCCAGGAGTCCAACGCTCGGACCAGCTGGTCAAGCTAGGATTACAGCACCAATAACAGCTGGTCAGGCCTGGGCGACAGCGCCCGTGCCACCTCAGGAGTAATGCAGTCGTCGTTACGTGATGACACTTATGATGATAATTCAGTAAACACACACACACACACACACACACACACACACACACACACACACACACACACACTGCACACTGTTAAGTGCGTAACATCAAGGGTTCGACGCCCCCTCAATGTGCATATACGGAAACGGAGGGTGGGAATTGCAATGTGTGGAGGAGACTTGTAGAAGAGCATCATGTGATGTGTGGGTCAGTCAAAATGGATTATCCCGCGCTTGCATAGTTTGGCGAGTCTAACAGCATGGCATACAGCAAGTGTGTCAACACTATGACACTTCCTTCTTTCCTCGAACTGCGAAGGAGTAAAGTTCTCTTCCTCGTCTCATCTTTCCCCTCGTCCATATCCCTTTGTACCTTAATGAGCCAGATCTACAAACAGTTGTGAAGCTCTGATGAAATTTCCTCATTCTTTGTCTCTAACTCTTCTTTTTCTTTTGATCCGAGATGACTCTGACTGGGGCAGACCCACTTGATCCAGTGCTGTTCCTTCTCACAACACCTGGTTCTTGGAAGGAAGAAAAACAAAGCCACTCCTTCTCTCTCATCCTTTCGTAAACTTTCAAAGATTTTCCTGGACTTGCAGTTTCGGCTAGTTGAAGTGGACAGACACAGTCACTCCTGTTGGCATGAGACATGATTTAGAAATCGTAGAGTTCCTTCTGTTTTCGTTCATGACTTTCGAGCTTCTGAAATATTTCAAAGAGACAGCTTCACTGAGACAGTATTTTGAGCTCACTGAATCACCTGAAGCTGATAGAGATCCATTTGTATTGTATAGAAATACTTATTTACTCATTTATCTTTGAATATTGTTGAATATATACAATTGTAAAGTTTCACTCTCTTTTATCCCACTGAAACGTATGACAAAAACTCATGAGCTCGTCTCGATCCTGCTGACACTGCTTCATGAATCACAAGTTTCGTTCGTATAGCTACATCTCGCAGTAATCATACTGATGAAGAGCAGGTTCATTAGTTTCTGCGTGTATGTAACTCTCATTCGTAAATTTACAAGCCTCATTCAGTTTCCATTCTTTTTAGAGGTAATGTCGTGAACAAATATGTAATTAGAACATCATAAAAGCTGTGGGTGATTATATGTATATAGAGTTACCAAAAGAGGTTCATTTTAATAGAAGCCATCTTATGTACTTCTTTCCGGTAAATTACCTTTTATTTTATGACGATTTATTGTGTTTTGAACTTGCTCCTTATTCAAGTCTTCTTCATCTATATTTTTTCCGTTCTGGACGATGACGCGAACTGTTAATGGTGCGGTAATTTCCAGTATTTTTCAACTGTCCCGAAAGGCTATTATCTCGCTACAAATAAAGAAAAAAAAGATGCTTTCAGGGCAGATAATTGAAATTTCAGATTTTTCAAAATTCATCAAAGCTGAGATACGTATAATCCATTTTCGTGCAAAGGCGAAGGTGAATGGCCGCCATGGTTGACCAAGGCGTTCGGACCCGGAGAACCGAACTGGAAGCCACAACTTCCATCAGGTCGCCAGAGAGCCTCACGCACCACTTTTTAGCTGTTCCTCTGTTGGATGAGGCTTTGGGATTCTATGTCCCTTGTGACGTTGATGTCTTACGCGATAAGATACACTTCAGTGTCTGTTGTTTGGTATGAATCATTTTTTTTTTCGTTCGAAGCTTCGATCTGTCGAAATGTTTGCTGGGTGTTTTTATGTCTGTATATCTTTGTTTAAGTCGATATATCTTTGCTTATGTCTATGTGTCATTGTTTATGTCTGCATGTCTTTGTATATGTTTAAATATCTTTGTACGTGCAGCTCATGGTGATGAAGTATTGATACAGGAGAAATTCATCCATGCTTCCTCCTCTCTCGTTCATACTATCTCCTCACTCTTTCCGTCTTCTCTCTCTCTCTCTCTCTCTCTCTCTCTCTCTCTCTCTCTCTCTCTCTCTCTCTCTCTCTCTCTCTCTCTCTCTCTCTCATATCCCTTTTCCATCATCCCCTGCCCTGTTTTCTTTCCTCTCTCCCCTTTCTTTCGTCTTTCGCGCCCAAAGGTGAATATTACACCGCATATAAACATCACGGAGTCCCTCGCCAGACGCAACACTTCCCTAATCATTAAGGTACATTAACCTTCACCCAGGCTCAACCTCCAACTTTTTCCCCTCCCTCCAGACGTACACACAAGCTCTCTATCACTCCGCCCGTACACACACACACACACACCCACACACACACACACACACACACACACACACACACCGAACGTACTCAAGGAGCACTCATCATCATCAGACGTGTCAGCACCATTGCGGAAAGACACTCCCTACCTACTCCCACAGAAGATTTAGACTCTAGTATCCACTCCACTCCACCTGCTGTAGAGACAAAGGTCTTCTCAACACGAGACAGTACATGCATTCTCATATCCACCAAACTTGTTTCTTACCATCAGATTTGAACTGTATTATACACCGCTTCGTCGCCACTACGTTCAGAAATGATATTCCCCCTACCAACGACTATACAAGTGAGTGTACCTTCGATACCAGACAAACACACGAGGTCGCCATCCCCCACCACTCGTCAAACACACACACACACACGCACCCCTCACCACCAGAAAAACACGAAAGCTATCCCTTTAACACCAGAAAAACACACGCAAGTGTCATCCTTAACACCAGACAAACACACAAGCGCACTTGTCAACATCAGACATACACAAGCTACCCCTCCGCCACTAGACATACACACAAGCTACCCCTCCGCCACTAGACACACACGAAAGCCACCCCTGCCAAACCAGACATACACGAAAGCTACCCCTCACCACCAGACATACACAAAAGCTACCCTTTACCACCAGACATACTCACAAGTTACCAGTTACCACCAGACATACTCACAAGTTACCAGTTACCACCAGACATACTCACAAGTTACCAGTTACCGCCATATATATAAAACACCTCCGCCCTGCATACGTCACTATGCCACTGCAGACTGGAGGTCTCTAAAGCCTAATATATTGGATGTTTCTGTATAGCAGCGACTTAGTAGATGGGACGGAAGGGAGGTGGGTTTCAGATAGATACAGCTTTGACTTTCAGAGACTGAAAACAACACGTTCAAAACCTTGGCCGCCAAAGATATTCGTGAAAATACATAGCAATATTAGAATACTGCGGATAGGATACTTTAGAAGCGTAATTATGTCGGCTAATTAGGAAATCGGAAGACAGATACGTTACAGCTTGCAGTATCGGAGTTAATAACCTCTCTGGCATGCAATATTGGCAGCTCACATTATATCGGTGGTTCACAGCCTTTGCGTCTCTTAATATCGCCGGCTAGTATGGTAAAATATTAGCCGCTCCGAATATCTACATCTTAATGACACTGCACTTACCCATATTCCCAAGTCCAAAAGAAACTTAAGATATCGGAGTCTTTCGGTATCGTACGCCTGAGATATCGGAAGCTTGAGATATTATGTCCTTCGGATATCGGAACCCTTAAATATCGTAGGTTTGAGATATCGGAAGCTCCGAGGTATTGGGGAGAGACTGAATTATCGGGGACTTGAAATATTACGTCCTCTGAAAAGTCGACAGCTTCAGATATCGGCAAATCAAAGCATGAGGTGAGGATAACGGGGCAACAAGCATGTTGATATCGTGGAGAGAGAGATAGCCATCAGCGGTGCGGCGAGGATGAGATATCATGTTTCCCGGGTGTACTTGCCTCGAAAGATATGATAATGATAAGAGTGTTGTGTATCAGGAGAGAGAGAGAGAGAGAGAGAGAGAGAGAGAGAGAGAGAGAGAGAGAGAGAGAGAGAGAGAGAGAGAGAGAGATGGTGAGAGTGAAGGAGGTAGGGGGCGAACGGAAGTTGCTGGGATGGAGAAAGGGAGGGAGAGAGAGAGAGAGAGAGAGAGAGAGAGAGAGAGAGAGAGAGAGAGAGAGAGAGAGAGAGAGAGAGAGAGAGAAGGGAAAGTTAGCTAAGACCGTCACATAAGGTGAGGGAACTGTCATTCCACAGGGGCACATAAGGTGAGGGAGCTGGTAAATCAGGTCAGTCAAGGTGAGGGAATTGGTAAATCAGAAGGTCACTCAAGGTGAGGGAATTGGTAAATCAGAAGGTCACTCAAGGTTAGGGAACTGGTAAATCAGAAGGTCAGTCAAGGTTAGGGAACTGGTAAATCAGAAGGTCAGTCAAGGTGAGGGAACTGGTAAATCAGAAGGTCACTCAAGGTTAGGGAACTGGTAAATCAGAAGGTCAGTCAAGGTGAGGGAATTGGTAAATCAGAAGGTCACTCAAGGTTAGGGAACTGGTAAATCAGAAGGTCACTCAAGGTGAGGGAACTGGTAAATCAGAAGGTCACTCAAGGTGAGGGAACTGGTAAATCAGGTCACTCTAGGTGAGGGAACTGGCAAATCAAAGAGTCACACATTTGGTCACTATGATAGTTTGCTAAACGTGGTATAGGCTTTCTATGTACGTTAAAAAATCATTTGGGCCTAGAACTTGGCCTTGTGGCACACCACTACCTAATTCAAGACCGAATGATTTTTCTGTTGAACACACCCAGAGGGTTTGGATCCATTTCTCAAACCTATTCAATAACTATAGTTTTCTTCCGTCCTTCGCATACATTTTGCCCAGCAGACGGTGCATTCCTCGTAACAGCAGATCCGCCTAATTAGTTTTCAACAGCTGTAGATCCAGTACAATATTAAGGATCAGAAAGATGCTTCATATTCTCCCTGATGCAGTCCGTCACCTTACGAATATGATCATACCCTCAGCTCAGGAAGCAGGAAGCTTCTTTGGAGCATCAGCTCTCGGTTTAGCACCATTTGCTGCCGACAGTAGCTGAAGGAGGTGTGGTGTGCAATCAGCAAGTGTGATATCTGGTGTTGCTAGATATCAAAGGTGTGTTTTTCTGTTGGCCACCTGGAATGTATGCCCGTTGATTGAAATTTGAGAATATTAACATTCAGAGTCATGAGAGAGTTTTGTTTAATACAATTTGATCTATTATTTTGTTCAGTGTTATGTTTCAAGTAAGCAGGTGATGATAACAGAACTCAACCTTTCAAGCTTTCTGCTAAGCAGAGAGTCACTTGGACAACAGGCATAGCCTCTGTGCAGACATGTAGCCACCTTGCCAACAGAACTACCATCTGTGCACACGTATAGCCACCTCAGCAACAGAACAAAAACGTATCTACATGGATGAACTTATCGCTATCGTCAGTTCAGTTAAGGATAGTATTCGTGTCGTCACTGGTACTTGGTAGATTATATTTGAGACGTGCTGTATGATTATGAACTAGTCCATGATCTATGTCTCTGTGAGCGTGGTTGGGATACATGTTAGTGCCATGTTAGCGCTTGATACCAGGACCTACAGGAGTAGCTGCTTCTATCCTAAATTGTAGATTTTCTCGCAGATGGTTAATATACTCTTGGTTTTTCATTAACCGTTACGGCTGAACTGTACCTTCTACCCCAGCTACTGCTTCCTATCGTTCGTAGTACAGACATATGTTTCACGCCTTCCTCCCAAACCGTCAGCCGCCCAGAGAATAATCCATCGTCTGCTATGAGATATCATGACACACAGGCCATGTATCGACTCGCCAGAATGTCACTTTGGACGGTGGATTGAACAGTATCCCTGGACTAAATTGCTAAGCGCTGATGAAATGGCACCATCCTCTTTCCTTGCTAATCTGAAAGGTTGCACTGAGGACATGGACTGATCGCACCCCACATCAAGCCTCAGCCATCTGCCACAACGACACTAACCTCTACATGGCCCTCCAAAATAAATCAATTCGGGAAAAAATCAAATTTCAGAGCGCTTGAAACAGTCCAGCATCATCCAGTGGTATGGAAAACTTAAAGAGCCTAGTGGTCTTAACAAAGAAGACTCCCTTTTCTCTTCCTGAATCTCATTTTTGGCAGAGACTCCCACACTTTTACATCATTCCCACCTCACCTCCTAGCCCCTAACATCCTCTGGGTCAGTATAAGAACTTGAAGTCACCAGCCTCAAGGTAAAGCTCTCTACTACATCCACTGACTTACCTATGAAACCCCACATGGACTTTTTTACCTTCAGCTAGCGAATCCTCTCTGCTCCATCACATTGATATTCCCTTCCTTCAGTAAAAATACCCAGCTGATTAGAAGACTTCATAAGTCTTCTTATATCAAAAAGTCAATAAGTCCCCAGTTGCCTAGCAAGTTAAATCCACTTCCATCACCCCAGCTCTCAGGTTACGTTAGAAAACTTTTGTGTTTAGTTGGATTTACAGAGACAATGCAGATCCCATAAACCCTCAGAAGACCTCCACCACTCCCTTGTCTGCTTTTGTAGATCTTGATGTATCTAGCTCTAGAAAGAAGCAAGGTCTCTGTGGCTTCCTCCTTCGTTGACTTCATCAACCGTAAACCATTCACCGATAAAGACACATGAGTATTAGGCTGCGAGAAGTCTTTCTCATTCCATGGCTTGCAGACTTCCTCAGAGAGTGTCACCAGCCTGTACACACCTTCGCTTTATGTCGCTCAGCTTTAGAATCCCACGGGGAACAAAGGTGCATCGCCTGTGATTCCTCATCCTCATAATGATACCTTGATCGATGTAACGGCTTCATGCAAGGGCGTCGTCGACCCTGTCATTGGTGTCAGCGTTACAAACACTTCTGCCGACTACCTCGCTCTCCAGAACACCCTTATTAACACTTTCTAGAACTGGTACACCACCAACAGCGTCACCGTCAACCGAACCAAGACCCTAATCAGGCACATCAGCCCTGCTTCGAACTCCTTTCGATTCCTTATTGTCTGACAAGGCTCCAGCGTCCGCCAGGTTTCTTGGCCCTTCATGTTTCTCGGTGTCATTGTGAATGACGTATTTAAATGAAAGGAAAACGCCAGCATCTTCACTCACTCCTCCTACGATCGTCTCTTTATTCCTCGTAAAATCGAGACGCTTTGACCCCATGCGCCTTAACTCAACATCTACACAACGTTCATGCAACAGATTGGTAAAAAGGCACTGCACCTAATTCGACGCCGTTACCTCCTGCCACTAGCGATCCTTTGTCCCTAAGTTGTAGTTCCGTATCGCGACCGCATCAGGCCCATGCAAGATCGTACAGACTAGTAGAGGAACAGCTCCATCACATTCACTCTGAATATCACTGGTAGGTAGACTACTTCACCAGTGTAAAGACAGTGTTTAAAGACCTCATTTAACCAGTCATCCCGCTCTTATAACTACAATCCTATCCGAGGATAGGACGCTCATTAGGAAGCTCAAGGATTACTATACGAAGGTGGTGGCTGTGACTCTACTACTTCAATGGCATGTGGTATTCTGTAGATTCAAGCAAGGCGTTGGGTACATGTACTGTGGACGAGGATATTAGTAGGACCGGGAAATACACACAGCACAAAAAAAAAAAGAACGATTTAACGCTTTCAGAGCTAAATATCATGACACAAGGACGAAAAAAAAAAGAAGAAAAAGATCAGACAGCATATTAGCCTCTTACAGTTAACAGGTGAACATTCTGAGACCTGATGATCTCTGGTGTAAAGATCGTTTTTGTGTTGCGTGTACATTACGTAGATCTTTGGTGGGATAGCTGTAGTGAGATAGGGAAGTTTGTTGTTTGGGTTAGCCTGCATCTAAGCAAAGGGAATGTCACAGTTAGGCTGGATGCTTCACGGAAGGATTGTGGAACGTTCTAACAAGAATAAGTTAGCCGAAGGTTAGTTAGATCCATGAAGGCAGCTTTGATTCAGTCAAGGGGATGATGACTGTCTTCAGATGAGGGTGACGTTTGGACAAATAAGGTCACTCGAGTCACAGGAGATGAAATGTCCCAGAAACAATTGAGTTCTCTATATATCACACGTCCTTACAGTGAGATATGGGCACTTACGCCATGAGAATTCCTGTCGTCACTATCGCCTCTTGACTTCTCTTTCCAGGTTAGTGTTGGGCGAGCAGCTGGGGCCAGCCTGGCCTCCACCCTGTGGGAACATCAGAAGGACACTAAGCTCATGCTGGAGAAAATGGGACTACCATCTCCAGACTAAGACAGGTTAGAGGGAGGAACATGTACAGTTTGTTATTGTGTTTATCATTGTTATTCTTATTATCATTATTGTTATTACCACTATTATTATTATTATTATTATTATTATTATTATCATTATTATTATTATTACTATTATTATTATCATCATTATCATTATATTTTCTACAGTTGTAGTAGTAGTAGTAATAGTAGTATTTACTTAATTTATTTATTTATGATTATCTAAAGACCTTTTTCCACAAAAAGGTTGTAAAAGGCTGCTCTACTTCAAGTAGCATGGAAATATTGACTCCTTTGAAGTGGGAAGCTCTCCGACGAGTATATATATATATATATATATATATATATATATATATATATATATATATATATATAGTTCATATGAGCTGTAGTAATTCTATTCGAGGGACATATCAAGCAGATACCTCCTGCTCGTCTCGGTAAGGGTTTAGAGGTTCGGGACAGGAGTCGAGATAAGCTTCATTCATATGTACTCGGGTTACTGGCGGGAGCGACACCAGGTGAAACAAACAACACTCTGGAAATGTGACACTGAACGGGTTTCGGTCAAATGCGGGACAGACTTTCTTCACGGGGATGTTATATGTATCTGACTGTTGACGTGTACTTGTTTAGGAGGGAGGAGGAGGAGGAGGAAGGAGACGTTCGTCGATGTAGTAAGGTAGGTTTGGACGTACCTGTGCTACCTACCATAGGTGCCACAGGCAATAGATGTGAGATATGTTCAGGAAACACTCACATAGAAAGTAGATATATTCATGCTCTCTTATGTACACACTAGCATTCACGTCAATCACAGTAAGTGATAAAGAAATGAAATGTCTATTGCGAGGATTTTGATAACCTACACATTTGATGATGATGATGATGATGAAGATTTTCAGTATTTCTGTCAGGCCTTTCCCACCCTTAGAACGACCCATCATCACAGATCAGCTACTAATTGACCTGACCCTACCATCAACCACTAGTCTACCGTTCAACCCTTGACTTAACTCTACCATCAACCACCAGTCTACCATTCAACCCTTGACCTGACTCTACCATCAACCACCAGTCTACCGTTCAACCCTTGACCTGACTCTACCATCAACCACCAGTCTACCGTTCAACCCTTGACCTGACCCTACCATCAACCACCAGTCTACCATTCAACCCTTGACCTGACTCTACCATCAACCACCAGTCTACCGTTCAACCCTTGACCTGACTCTACCATCAACCACCAGTCTACCATTCAACCCTTGACTTGACTCTACCATCAACCACCAGTCTACCGTCAACCCTTGACCTGACTCTACCATCCACCGCCGGTCTACCATTCAACCCTTAACCTGACTCCACCATCAACCGCTAGTCTACCAGCTGAACCCATGACCTAACCATACCATCAACCATCAGTCTACAAATTAACCCTTGACTTGGTCCTACCATCAACCACTAGTCTACCAGCTAACCCTTAACCTGACCTTACCAAGGTCTACCTGCCACTACCTTACTAACCTCCTACCACTTAACCTATGGTTAAATGTCCATTGGCCAGTGACGCCATAACCAGGTGGTCTGTTCGACCAAGTGATTCCTCTTTAGTTAAGTGTTTCTCTACGACCAAGTATCGCCCTTCCTCCCTCCGCCAAGTGCCCCGACCCACCATCAGATGCCACTCCCTTCAAGACCAAGTGCCAGCTCCCTCCACCGAGTGTCACTCCCTCCATCGAGTGGCCCTTCCTTCACGAAGTCCTTCCTCCTTTGACTTCATCACTTGTACACACACACACACACACACACACACACACACACACACACACACACACACACACACACACACACACACACACCTCGTCAACCATGTCCTCTACCAACTGGCCCTCTCCCCTCCTTTTAAATCGACCCCTCCAGACAGACAATCAGGTTCACAGTCCCTCGCTTCAGAGTCGGGTCCACAATCCATCCACCCCCTCCTCTCCCTCCACCACACACGGCACCACCTCTCTCACCTCCTCTCCCTCCCCTCCCTCAGGGGTTTCAGCTTGCAGGAGGCATGTGAGTGGCCGCGTCTCTGTGACAGGAGCGCTGGCAGGAACATGGTGGTGAGAATTAAAGATGGTAGATAGTGTCAGGTTCAGCCACTGTCGTCGCTCCCACACTTGTCCTCGTCGCTATTGTCTTCTGTTGTTTAACCACCTTCTCGCCCTCCTCCTCCTCCTCCTCCTCCTCCCCCCCCTCGTCCTCCTTCCCCTCCTCCTCCTCCTCCCCTCCTGCTGCCTCCTCTTGCTCCTCCTCCTCCACCTTCGTATCCTCCTCCTCACTAGGATCTACCTATTCATTTCTTCTTCTTCTTCTTCTTCTTCTTCTTCTTCTTCTTCTTCTTCTTCTTCTTCTTCTTCTTCCTCGTGATCAATAATACCATCGTGTAGGGTCATCAGGAAGGTCACTATTCATTACCATCATTTTTCATCTACAGTCGTCATCATAAGTTGTCATCACCACCATCATCACTCATCATCATCCTCATCATCACCATCATCAGTCATCATCATCCTCATCATCACCATCATCAGTCATCATCACCCTCATCATCACCATCATCAGTCATCATCACCTTCATCACCACCATCATCAGTCATCATTATCCTCATCACCACCATCATCAGTCATCATCATCCTCATCATCACCATCATCAGTCATCATCATCCTCATCATCACCATCATCAGTCATCATCTCCTCATCATCACCATCATCAGTCATCATCATCCTCATCATCACCATCATCAGTCATCATCATCCTCATCACCACCATCATCAGTCATCATCATCCTCATCATCACCATCATCAGTCATCATCATCCTCATCATCACCATCATCAGTCATCATCACCCTCATCATCACCATCATCAGTCATCATCACCTTCATCACCACCATCATCAGTCATCATTATCCTCATCACCACCATCATCAGTCATCATCGTCCTCATCACCACCATCATCAGTCATCATCACCTTCATCACCACCATCATCACTCATCATCATCCTCATCATCACCATCATCAGTCATCATCGTCCTCATCACCACCATCATCAGTCATCATTATCCTCATCACCACCATCATCAGTCATCATCATCCTCATCACCACCATCATCAGTCATCATTATCCTCATCACCACCATCATCAGTCATCATCGTCCTCATCACCACCATCATCAGTCATCATCGTCCTCATCATCACCATCATCAGTCATCATCATCCTCATCATCACCATCATCAGTCATCATCGTCCTCATCACCACCATCATCAGTCATCATCGTCCTCATCACCACCATCATCAGTCATCATCACCTTCATCACCACCATCATCAGTCATCATTATCCTCATCACCACCATCATCAGTCATCATCGTCCTCATCACCACCATCATCAGTCATCATCGTCCTCATCATCACCATCATCAGTCATCATCATCCTCATCATCACCATCATCAGTCATCATCGTCCTCATCACCACCATCATCAGTCATCATTATCCTCATCACCACCATCATCAGTCATCATTATCCTCATCACCACCATCATCAGTCATCATCGTCCTCATCATCACCATCATCAGTCATCATCGTCCTCATCATCACCATCATCAGTCATCATCATCCTCATCACCACCATCATCAGTCATCATTATCCTCATCACCACCATCATCAGTCATCATCGTCCTCATCACCACCATCATCAGTCATCATCGTCCTCATCATCACCATCATCAGTCATCATCATCCTCATCATCACCATCATCAGTCATCATCGTCCTCATCACCACCATCATCAGTCATCATCGTCCTCATCACCACCATCATCAGTCATCATCACCTTCATCACCACCATCATCAGTCATCATTATCCTCATCACCACCATCATCAGTCATCATTATCCTCATCACCACCATCATCAGTCATCATCGTCCTCATCATCACCATCATCAGTCATCATCGTCCTCATCACCACCATCATCAGTCATCATTATCCTCATCACCACCATCATCAGTCATCATTATCCTCATCACCACCATCATCAGTCATCATCGTCCTCATCATCACCATCATCAGTCATCATCGTCCTCATCATCACCATCATCAGTCATCATCATCCTCATCACCACCATCATCAGTCATCATTATCCTCATCACCACCATCATCAGTCATCATTATCCTCATCACCACCATCATCAGTCATCATCGTCCTCATCACCACCATCATCAGTCATCATTATCCTCATCACCACCATCATCAGTCATCATTATTCTCATCACCACCATCATCAGTCATCATCGTCCTCATCACCATCATCATCAGTCATCATCGTCCTCATCACCACCATCATCAGTCATCATCGTCCTCATCACCACCATCATCAGTCATCATTATCCTCATCACCACCATCATCAGTCATCATTATCCTCATCACCACCATCATCAGTCATCATCACCTTCATCAGTCATCATCACCTTCATCACCATCATCAGTCATCATTATCCTCATCACCACCATCATCAGTCATCATTATCCTCATCACCACCATCATCAGTCATCATCACCATCATCAGTCATCATCACCTTCATCACCATCATCAGTCATCATTATCCTCATCACCACCATCATCAGTCATCATTATCCTCATCACCACCATCATCAGTCATCACCACCTTCATCACCACCATCATCATCATCATTATCCTCATCACCACCATCATCAGTCATCATCACCTTCATCAGTCATCATCACCTTCATCATCATTATCCTCATCACCACCATCATCAGTCATCATTATCCTCATCACCACCATCATCAGTCATCATTATCCTCATCACCACCATCATCACTCATCACCATCCTCCTCATTACCACTACCACCAATCATCATAAGGATGATCCTTATCACCAGTCATCATTAGTATCATCATGTGATCTTCTTTACCCTAACCTTCAAAAGACGAGAGATCATTCCTTAATGCACGTAAGGAGAGGTTCAACAAGGGAACGTGTTCTATAGATGAAATCAGTTGGTCCCTCCTTCCGTATAGTGCGATCGGAATAATTCTCTTTTATCCATGAACATTTTTGCGTATAGTTTACAGTAGTTTGGGAGAGGTTTTGTATTCCTTCTACTTTTGTTTCATAGTGGCTGAGGGTACACGGGCAACTGAATGCCCTAATCATGGCCACTTTTTGTGCTCTCTCCCTTTCTCTCTCTCAATATATATATATATATATATATATATATATATATATATATATATATATATATATATATATATATATATATATATATATCCGCCTCAACTTCAACCGTGTTAATTGGTTCCTTGGATTAGTCTGCTCAGGCTTAATCTTACGCTATCTAGAATTTCAGACAGTCTTTGTCAGCCATTATTCTGGCCTTTATACACTGCATGAATATATCATAGACTACAAGCAAGCGCTCGTTCTTGCTTGACTTTCAATCCAGGATTTTTCCTTGTTATATGTGCATTTTTGCGTTGTCTCAGAAGTTTCGGTTTTTATGTGCTATAATTTCTTATATACAATATTCATATTCAGTATGTGTGTGTGTGTGTGTGTGTGTGTGTGTGTGTGTGTGTGTGTTTTAGTGTACCCATTCTTACAGTATAAGGAGTGACTTTTGCAATCACAGAGCATCATTTTTTTTTTTAACTTTACCTATTTTGAGATTATACCATTCGACTGGATAAGTGCCTTGTGCTCACCGTAGGAGAATGTGGTATCAGAAAGGGGTTATGAGTCACGGAGGAGGATGAGCATGATGGAATAGAAGTGCCTGAAGACAATATGTCGAGTGAGGTTTGCTGATCGAGAAGGTAATTAAAGAGCCTGCAGGAGGGTGTAAGGTGTGCACGGGACGGAGTGAATTGGAGCAAGGTGGTATACAGGGGTCGACGTGCTGTCAGTGGACTGAGCCAGGGTATTTAAAGAAGTCAAGCGGTTAGGGGAAAGAAACCACGGGAGGGTCTGCGGGGCATTTCTGTGGATAGGGTACTGTAGTTTCGGTGCATTTCACGTGACAGCTAGAGTGGATGAGGACAAATGAGGCCATTTCTTCGTCTGTTTTCGGTGCTGACGCAGCCTTGCTTATGCGGGAAACGCCTAACAAGTGACAGAAAAGAAAACAGAAATATATGTAGAGATAGATAGATAGGAAGATAGATAGATAGATAGATACACAGTCTGTAACTAAGAAAGATATTTCATGAAAAATGATATATCGAGAATCATATTGGGAAAATAGTTGCAAATAAGCCTATGTACGACAAAGGAAAACGATTAGAAATATATTGACAACGAATGAATTGTAAATAAACAGGGAGATGAGGGCAAAATATTCTAACAAAACCAGAGTTTTAGAAAACGACTCACATCGAGGACCTGTTCTTATCAAGCAGTGTTTACCTGACGCTCAGGGTGAGAATTTTGGTTGGAGTAACTTGCAGTTGACTTACATTAGTCCCAGGAGCAGACGGAACCAAGGTATCATGCTCGAGCGTTCACTACGACAGGATATTATGCATGTATATATGACGATCACACTCGTCCGTGATAATGATGGTGAAGGGGTAATCGCACTTCAGTAGAAATTCAAATGATTTATTGGAACTTTATACTACACTGTAAAGTTTCACACACACACACACACACACACACACACACACACACACACACATATATTTGTTGATAACCCTGAGGAAAATGAAACACGAGTTCCCAAGTGCATTCTTCTCGTGGTTATCAGCAAATACTGGATCACGTGCATCAGTGTGAACTATTGCTATATATATATATATATATATATATATATATATATATATATATATATATATATATATATTCCAATGAGTCCATGGGGAAAATGAAACACGAAAAGTTCCCAAGTGCACTTTCGTGTAATAATCACATCATATATATATATATATATATATATATATATATATATATATATATATATATATATATATATATATATATATATATATATATTCCAATGAGTCCATGGGGAAAATGAAACACGAAAAGTTCCCAAGTGCACTTTCGTGTAATAATCACATCATATATATATATATATATATATATATATATATATATATATATATATATATATATATATATATATATATATATATATATATATTGTCCCTTGGGATAGGGGAGAAAGAATACTTCCCACGTATTCCCTGCGTGTCGTAGAAGGCGACTAAAAGGGAAGGGAGCGGGGGGCTGGA
Organism: Panulirus ornatus; assembly: GCF_036320965.1. Lineage (NCBI taxonomy): Eukaryota > Metazoa > Arthropoda > Malacostraca > Decapoda > Palinuridae > Panulirus > Panulirus ornatus. The sequence continues at coordinate 17,685,435 of NC_092225.1, forward strand.
AATCCTCCCCTCTTGTTTTTTTTTGTTTTTCTCAAAGAAGGAACAGAGAAAGGGGCCAGATGAGGATATTCCCTCAAAGGCCCAGTCCTCTGTTCTTAACGCTACCTCGCTAACACGGGAAATGGCGAATAGTATGAAAGAAGAAAAAGAATATATATATATATATATATATATATATATATATATATATATATATATATATATATATATATATATATATATAACCTTCAGTGAGACTCCATGTTACGGGGGAAAATCACGGGTTTTGCTGGGGTTCAACAGCGTCTGACCGTGGCTCCGTTAAATCGAAATTTCATTCCTGAGATCCAATCTCGTTTAATCGTCGTCTAGGGAGAAAGACACATATATTACGCAGAAAATGAGTAATGAGCAAACACTGGTGGCTACCAGACGTAAGAGGTGTACGTGTGGTGTGGTGAGGATTGTTCGTCAAGGTTCAGGGCTGAGATGGAGTTACTCGGCTTCAACACCCGGTAAAATGGCACCAGACATAAACAAACATAAACTCATCACCACAAATCCCCTTCCAAATAAACAAATAAAACATCTATTTAATACTGTCCTCATTACAAATTTTGCGCCAACACGACACCACATTATTTGGCCAGCCACTAGAACTCCAGGTTATGAAAGTGCAGACAGGAATCATGCTTTAATCGTGGGAAGCCGAAGCCAGAGGTGGAGGCGTGCGTTTCGGACATGCCACGGTCGGGGTCGCGGGGAAGCGTAACAAATCAGGCAGCCAGAGTGAGATACACCCGCCTCTCGCCTCCCAAACATCCTTTAGTGACTTCTTTTACGTATTAATCTCCTTGAAAATGAAACAGTGCTTCCCCTTATGATGATCTACATAAGGAAAAAAATTTTTACACACTCTCTCATGATGTGGCTAAGTAACATCCTTCGGTTAATCTCGGGGTTCGAAATGCCTCGGTGTGGCTCGAGCCAACGCGAACGGACTGTTCGAGAAATGAAGACATCAGGACGCGTGAATCCCACCCAGGCATCGGAAATGTTGGCGGTATAGAGGTTGGGAGTTATTAAGACTTTCCTGTACTTACCTTAGATTTCAAGGGGGAAATTTGGTCATATTCAAAATTCCAGCCATGCAAGGATTTCCCTGTGGATCTGTGAGTCATGGATTAAGGTGTCGACCGCCATACCTCGGAAGCTTGGAGAAAGAAACATGTTAACGGCTGCCCAATACGAGTCGAAGCTTGCAGTTTCGCCCGATTGGACATGGTAAACTTGTTTGAATTAAAAATGCTCATTGGTTTTTATTTCTTCGTACCTTCATAAAGCATAGATAATGTACAATAAGCCCATTCCCTGGCAGACGGACCCTTCTAAAGTGGCGTTTTTACCAGTGCGCTTAAACGCGCACTGTTTCTCTCCTCTTGCCGTAACTGCGCTATTATTAGATTAACACAACTAACTCAGTCTCTTGGAATTCAGATATAGTCATAAAGTCAGACTTGATCAAAGCTAAGGAAAAACCAATATATGCAAAATTAATCATTTTTTTTTTGTTAAGTACGACCTTGTTTTCTGCCATGCAGATTTGCCCTGCCCCTCCCTCTTCTTCCTCTCCCCTTCCTCCCCATCTCCCTTCTAAAAGAAAAGTTAGGTAGTTTAGCAGTTACAGTTTTACTTAATCCTCCATAAAATCAGTGAATTAAGAGACCGAAAAGGAATAGCGTGAGGCTGGAATTGGATTGCATGTAACTTCAATAACTGAGCATGAAGGTACGACCCTTAGGCACGACGGTACGACCCTTAGGCACGACGGTACGACCCTTGGGCACGACGATACGACCCTTGGGCACGACGGTACGACAGTTAGGCACGACGATACGACCCTTGGGCACAACGGTGCGACCCTTAGGCACGACGGTACGATCTTGGGCACGACGGAACGATCCTTGGGCACGACGGTACGACCTTAGGCACGACGGTACGATCTTGGGCACGACGGAACGACCTTTGAGCACGACGGTACGACCTTGGGCACGACAGTACGACCCTTGGGCACGACGGTACGACCAATGAGCCCAGCGGTACATCCTTTGGATATGATGGCATTGTCTTTGACATGACCCTAAAAAGGTCATCATACCCAGGGATCTTATAGTCGTTCTCAAGGGTCGTACCGTCGTGTTCAAGGACCGTACCGTTGTGTTCAAAGTCCGTACCGTCGTGTTCAAGGGTAGTAACGTCGTGTTCAAGGTCCGTACCTTCGTGTTCAAGGAGGTTAAAAGAAAGGATAAGTTAACCGTACTGTGGCTGATCTAATCTTACACATTTTGTATTACTGTATTTTATCTTTATGTAATTAATGACTTTGATTAAAGTCAGGTTTGTATACTCTCTCTCTCTCTCTCTCTCTCTCTCTCTCTCTCTCTCTCTCTCTCTCTCTCTCTCTCTCTCTCTCTCTCTCTCTCTCTCGATGACACTATCTTGTCCACAGATACACTTCACTGCATTATCATAATACTACCCATGTTCTGAATATCCAGTTGACCATTGCCACGGAGACTAACACACACACACACACACACACACACACACACACACGCACACACACACGCACACACACACACGCACACAATTACCATGACAACCCTCAAGTGTACTTTTTCAAGTATACGTCAGATCACTTCGTGTAGTAAGTGCTTCCAAAATCCTTGCATTATTGAAAGTCAACGTGACCAATGGCGAAACATAATAGTGCTACCCTCCTCTTTTTCCATAAGATTCAGCCCAGCTATAGGTGATCTGTTCATCTAGCCTTCCCTTTGCTTTATATTTACCTCTTTATTATGGTCGGTCATTCACTATTGTATACCCCTAAGCCTCTACAGTTCCTCCAGTGGGCAGAACACGTACTAAGTGGACAATATAAATATACTTCAAGACCGGCGCTTGTAATATCCATACATTGCCCTGGTTCAAAAACTCTTATCTTGTCCTCACATATACCATCGTCTTTTCCTTTTCTTCCCAGCCTCGTGTCACTGAGTTTTTAAAGTCTCTCTTTTGCGTAAAATATATGAATATCAACAAAGCATTTCGGTGATGCCTTACATCAACAGTACATGGCTAGTGGTCAGGAATGAAGCCGTAGACAACGAAATCTTTTAATCACAAAGCGTTTGGCCACCTCTTGGTCGCTTCTTCCGTGATGGGCGAGGGAAACCAACCCATTCATGTGTATTCATCGAACACCAAGTTTTCTATAACGTTGTTTGTATATTTCGGTGCATTTTTATATTTGTATATTTCATATATTTGTGTATTTTCTTGCGCTCCATGATCCCCAGGTCTTAACCAATATGAAATAGATTCCAGTGGTGTGAAGACAGCATGATATAACCACACGTAAACAGCATGATATAACCACACGTAAACATCATGATATAACCACATGTAAACAGCATGATATAAGCACACGTAAACCACATGTAAACAGCATGATACAACCACACGTAAACAGCATGACATAACCACACGTAAACAGCATGATATAACCACGCGTAAACAGCATGATATAACCACACGTAAACATCATGATATAACCACACGTAAACATCATGATATAACAACACGTAAACAGCATGATATAACCACACGTAAACATCATGATATAACCACGCGTAAACACCACGACATCACCACACGTAAACAGCATGATGTCACCGCACGTAAACACCATGACATCACCACACGTAAACACCATGATGTCACCACATGTAAACAGCATGACATAACCACACGTGAACAGCATGATATAACTACACGTAAACACCATAATATCACCACACGTAAACAGCATGATATAACCACATGTAAACAGCATAATATCACCACACATAAACATTATGATATAACCACATGTAAACAGCATGATATCATCGCATGTAAACACCATGATGTCACCGCACGTAAACACCATGACATAACCACACGTAAACACCATGAAGTCACCACACGTTAACACCATGACATCACCACACGTAAACACCATGACATCACCACACGTAAACTCCATGACATCACCACACGTAAACACCATGATGTCACCGCACGTAAATTCCAAAATAATGAAGAACTCTATATAACCTGTACAGCTGATGGTCAGGAGGCCTTTTGGGCCTCCCCCAACACAGCCAAATGGTAGAGAGCAATCCTGCCGCTCCCTCGTCTTGTTATAACATCTCATATAATCACGTCAGCCGGCGGGAGGGAGGTGGTACGTCTCGCTGGGAATCGATCACCGCCAGAAAATCCTGATTCAATTTTTATACGCGAGATTCGAACCATCTTGTGGGACGCCCGCACAACTTACTGTTGGCGTCTGATTCCCTGCGTAGCTGAGGACATTGAAGGAGAGAGAGAGAGAGAGAGAGAGAGAGAGAGAGAGAGAGAGAGAGAGAGAGAGAGAGAGAGAGAGAGAGAGAGATTGCCCAGGAGACTTTCTTGCAAGAGTATCATCAACACTTAGACTTGTGGTAAATCTTCATGGAATTGGACGCTAACACCTTCAGGTATTTACCTAAACGAGTCGCCTCGGCGAGTGTCTACGGCCGGGATCATACGTACAGTAGTGAAGCGCCCTGTCCGACAGATTTATTCAAACAGAAAGATATTAGGACGGCCGAGACTCGTAATTTTAACTACAGCCATGATTGGGCGGCGTGACGAATTTCATAATACCACTGCGAGATCTTTCTACCCCCCCTTTTTTTTCCCTCTCTCTCTCTCTCTCTCTCTCTCTCTCTCTCTCTCTCTCTCTCTCTCTCTCTCTCTCTCTCTCTCTCTCTCTCTATGACGTAGCGTACACGGGAGACTGAAGGAGGGAGGGCGCGGCCGGAGTTTTTTTTTTTGGGGGTGGTGGGGTGGAGTTGTCCAGAACACCGTCTCATGGTAGGGAGGGAGTGTTCGGTTCAGATTCATGAAGCAGTAGCCACGACACGCGCTTCATGGGAGGAAGGGAGTGTTCGGTTCATAGTCCCGAAGCGAGCAGGTTCGATCATAGTTTTGATAATCACGGGAGGGGGGTGTGTGTGAGGGTGTTTGGCCGGGACATACCTGCATGGAAGGGAGTGTTCGGTTCATAGTTCCGAAGCAGGTTCGAGCAGATCTTAGACATTAATATCAATAAATATTACCAGTCTATATGATTATGTGCGCCCCTTAGAGGAAGTATTATTGCATTTAATCCCTTCGTTGGAGGGTATTTGAAGCACATTAAAGAAAATGGGATGCATTCTTGCGGTGGTAAGGTAAGAACATCTTATTTGCTAAGATAATGGGATAATGTTATGAGACAGAAAATGAACTATTAAATACTCACACACACACACACACACACACACACACACACACACACACACACATCTCTTGCATGAGAGAAGGTGAACTTAAGCAATCCGGAAAGAAATATTAGGACCTGTAACAATTATAATGGCCTTCTTATAACACGGATATAGGTTGCAGCTTTTTTATAGATAGGAACGTAGGCTGCAACTTTGTTATAACAGGGACGTAGGCTGTAGCTTTGTTATAACAGGGACGTAGGCTGCAACTTTGTTATAACAGGGACGTAGGCTGTAGCTTTGTTATAACAGGGACGTAGGCTGTAGCTTTGTTATAACAGGGACGTAAGCTGTAGCTTTGTTATAACAGGGACGTAGGCTGTAGCTTTGTTATAACAGGGACGTAGGCTGCAGCTTTGTTATAACAGGGACGTAGGCTGTAGCTTTGTTATAACAGGGACGTAGGCTGTAGCTTTGTTATAACAGGGACGTAAGCTGTAGCTTTGTTATAACAGGGACGTAGGCTGTAGCTTTGTTATAACAGGGACGTAGGCTGCAGCTTTGTTATAACAGGGACGTAAGCTGTAGCTTTGTTATAACAGGGACGTAGGCTGTAGCTTTGTTATAACAGGGACGTAAGCTATAGCTTTGTTATAACAGGGACGTAAGCTGTTGCTTTGTTATAACAGAGACGTAGGCTGTAGCTTTGTTATAACAGGGACGTAGGCTGTAGCTTTGTTATAACAGAGACGTAGGCTGTAGCTTTGTTATAACAGGGACGTAGGCTGCAGCTTTGTTATAACAGGGACGTAGGCTGTAGCTTTGTTATAACAGGGACGCAGGCTGTAGCTTTGTTATAACAGGGACGTAGGCTGTAGCTTTGTTATAACAGGGACGTAGGCTGCAGCTTTGTTATAACAGGGACGCAAGCTGTAGCTTTGTTATAACGGACGTAAGCTTTAGCTTTGTTATAACAGGGACGCAAGCTGTAGCTTTGTTATAACAGGGACGTAGGCTGTAGCTTTGTTATAACAGGGACGCAAGCTGTAGCTTTGTTATAACGGACGTAGGCTTTAGCTTTGTTATAACAGGGACGTAGGCTGCAGCTTTGTTACGACATAGACATAGGACGCAACTGCGTACTGTAAAAGGGACATAACATGCAATTGTTTTTCCTCGATGAACAGAATTTAATCTTTCCCTCCATTTCGACATCGTCCGTTCCTCGAACAAAATTGGAGTTAAAGTCTATTTAAGCGTTATCTTCCTATCATCCGTTTCTGTCTCATTCAGCTTTACAGCTTAAGCAGTATCAGCTGCCATCTCTTGATAGGGGAGAAAGCTTGACAAAGCTTGACCCTTGCCAGTCAGCATTTAGAGGCAGACTGAATAATCAGAGAGACTCACAAAGATCTGATGGGTTCATTCTTGCCACTGCGATGTCATTTTGAATCTGCGACTCTACTTAAACGACTGAACACTGTGGCTTGATCCTTATCTTATGCACGACAGTACGACCCTCTAGATGGTTATAAACACCATCCCTAGGGAAATCCCTCTCAACTGTCATTTTCCTGAAAGATTGGCCGTAGATATCCATTTACTTAAGAGAATGGATGTGAACTCAGCCTTATACCTAAGGATATTACCTAAAGGAATGTCTATAAGCAGTCTTTACCTAAAGAAATGGTTGCATGCTTTAGCTCGAAGATTTTAGCCTAGACCTAAAAACGGCCATGTATCATTCATACAAAACTGAATCCTCGCTTTAGAAAAAAATTTGCACTTGCGTGAGAATGGAAGTTTCTAGAGTTAATTTCACTTCTAAGGAAAGGAACGAGTAAATGTCTGAGGTGTGTCATACATATAAATGAGATTATGTCACCTTATCCTTCACTCCAGTACCAGGAACATCACATCATCACCACGCGTGATGATGTGATGATGATGATGATCATGCCACTATTAACAACGGACTTCATTTAGTTGCTCCAGCTCACTATGTAGCGGCACTGATTCAAATGATGTAACATAATACCTACCTAAATCTTCCCAAAGCAGAAGCACTTCTCTCGGTTATAATTGATGCCGCTTCATTATGCCTTGGCTTGACAAAAGAAAATAGAAATCCGTTTTCTGTGGGTGGCTGCGACAATGACTATGGGAGTATGAATTTAGGCAAGTCACCCCTACCCCGGTGGCCTCAACGTTAATTGATTCTGGACCCACCAAACGTCTTCATCATCTCCCTGCTGGCGTAAGGGGTGGTGACGAGGCGAAGGAAAAAAGGTGAAGAGAGAGAGAGAGAGAGAGAGAGAGAGAGAGAGAGAGAGAGAGAGAGAGAGAGAGAGAGAGAGAGAGAGAGTAAGGGAAGTGGAATCTGAAAAAGAAAACGGTAAGAAATCAGACAATGAAGGAATGAAAATAATGGATGGAGGGAAAAGAGGTAATAAAACGCGGAAGCTGTGACAGACAGAAACTGAAATGAAAATATGGGAAGACGAGTATAAGAAAGTGATAAGGGGAAAACATAAGATAGAACTAGAATAAGTTCGACAAACGAAGGTTAGGTGAAAAACAAAAGGTCTAGGCGTAGTTGGCAGCTCCAGTGCGAAAACCAACCGAGAGGTTTGGTTACAACCTTCTGTCGGTCATCGTGGCTTTACTACCTGTCGAAATGATACGTTCCTATTTCTAGAGTTTGCAGTCTGGTCAGATAACTGGATACGGCTGGATTCCTCTCTTCTTGTCTCAGTGTATACATATGGGTTGACTAATCCAATTATTAAGCTACAGAAAGATCGTTAGCATTTCTCTGGGTAATCGAAATGCTTCCATGGGGAGTTGATTGAGAATCACAGATGAAAAATAAAAAACCTTAGACTTAAGCCTCCTCTCCAAAAAGTATCAGTATGTGACTGAAGTATCTATAAGCTTGTTACAGCCTTATCAAAGGCAGGAAAGACTGAAGTCTTGCTGAAAGGTAGAGTAGTATTCAAAGTCTGTGTACCACTTGACAGTAACCTTAACGAATACGTGTTGACGCCATGATCAAGCTGTCACATACAGGTATATCAAACGTAATGGGGGTCAGAGGCGCTATTTATATTCTCAGTACACGGGGACCATAACAACCCAGTCTGGAAAGGGAATGAGGACCGTCAGCAGTACAGCCATTGATAGTTTACTGTACTTTCTGCTATGTTGTTCAAATTCCTGGCTTCTCTGTCATCGGCACAGATTTGAAGCCACTACGTATATCATCCACAGCACACTGCCTCCACATATCCAAAATCCAACAGCTGACGAGATACTTTCTCTTGGTGGTGTTGTTGACTCCCTTTTCTGATTGATAAATGATAAAATGATAAAAGGTATTACTGCGTCTCTCTCTCTCTCTCTCTCTCTCTCTCTCTCTCTCTCTCTCTCTCTCTCTCTCTCTCTCTCTCTCTCTCTCTCTCTCTCTCTCTCCTTCCTTCCTTCTTTCTTAGAACCGTTTCTTAGGGCACTGTGAGACGCCGAGAACATCTTCTTAAGACAAGTGCATTCCGGGGGAGATGATTAACTCCATATGTAAACTTTTACGCAAGTATCGAAGTTCTTATTGCCTTGTGGGTACTTGTGACCTCTTGCTAGTCACTCTCAAGCTGAGGGATAGGTTCTTGTTCTGATTCCTCTTAGTACTTGTGTACTGTGGGTAAGATGACGGATCGTGTTCAGATGTGGACTTTGGTGTGATGGGTCAGTTGTTTCACGGAGAGTAGGAGGACATCCTGCTGTTCCTTAGGTGTTGAAGAATGATAAGACTAACGTCTTAAGATGAAATTTCTCGAGGTACCTCACAGAATGGCGCAAAGACATTCTTAATCATGTATGTGGTGATGATAAGACTAAAAGGTCTTTGATAAACCAACATATTTTGGTCTGGCGGTTAACAGCAACGCATAGACCGGTAGACCGTTTGGTGTGATTGATGATGAAATGATCATGTAAAGAGGGAGTGATCCTCTCTTCTCGTATCAAGCACAGATTAAAGTAAGCCTGTTTACGGTTCTGTGTTCAGAGAGGGCGGCCGTTCTTGAGTTGAACGAACGAAATGTACGACCGTCATGTAAGAACCAGCTGCCAGGTTCTGCAAATAGGTGTACATAGTATCAAGGATGTGTGAAGACTCGATCAGACGGTGCCCCTGGAACATGAGGTGTACAGTGAGTGCCACAGGATGCTGCCTCGTCTTTTGTTTTGGTCTTTGGCTCACGGACGCTCGTCTGAGTCGATCACGGTGGGTGGGTTGGGTGGCTTGTGGGTACTCAAGACATCCCTTGTGTTCAGCCAGCCACAGGACGTGTTGACAAATGCCCCTACCAGGCCTGGCAGTCGGGAGTGTCAGCAGGGGATGAACGCCACCAGCCGCCAATTTTCCAGAATGACCAAACAGAACTGGTCACGGCCGGCGATGCCACTCGGGGTTAGAGACGGTGTCGCCTTTGTGATTAACGAGCAGGTATTCCGCGGAGTGTAATGGACAATTTGCGGCCTTGTCTGAGCGGGGGTTTTAGCTCTCCATTCATTATCTCGCTCTCGGATGTGTACTGACTGACCTCTCTCAACATATGGTAGAATAACATATGACGCCCTCGTCTAATGAGCTTTGAATTTTCGCGCGAACATCAAGTCGACTGATTTATTTTTCTTCTAGATTGTGATGTGTTTTTGTTTTATATGCGAGGATATATTTGAACATTAACTTTCATTACATATTACTCAATGACCAGTATATATTACTCTGCTCCAGTCATTTCATCTGAATCGAGAAAAGATATGATAGAGATATCGTTTGATATAACAGTTATTATCTGTGCATTGACTGATATTGTTTTCTTGGTTCCAATAATGTCTTTAGGTATGACTCATTTAGTAATGTGTTTCTTTATGCTCCTGATTTCTTCCACTGCAACATACAAACTGTAGAGGACCGGCTTGTGTGTTGCTGTTTGTATTCCTTTGGATTCTTTTGTCCTGGGTATTACAAAACGTTCATTCTATTCCTCATCAGTGAGTGACTCACACTATGGCAAAGTTGTCAGCACACGCCCCCACACCCCTGGTGCGTGCGGTCGGGGCCATTTGTTCCCTGTTCTTGCCTCTTTACCTCTCAGTGTGATAACTCACGAGCCAATGAAGGCTAGATCACCACACGCATTAGCGAGGGTATTGTTTTTCAGACTCTGGTCGAGTTGTAATTTACATACGCAGGGGAATCACAACCGTACATTTAGCAACGTCTCTGCTAAGTATATTTCCTCTTATATAAGAGGGAAAGGGAGTGGGGAGGAGGCAACTGCAAACTATACTGCTCAACCTAAACTTGTCCTTAGAATGGTTTCGAGGTCAAGGCTCAAAGCCAGCACGGGTAAAACAACTCTTGTCAAGCGCCATCTAGTAGGTGCGAGAGAACACAAACTGCAGGTTATCCCAGACCGACGATCGTTTAGGGAACTGTAATCCCTGGGACCCCAGGTCGGCAAATTAGTTTACGGGGAAGGTATATGTATACGTTGGATCCTTTATAAGGCTCGTGCAGCTTCGAGGCTTCGGGTCGCCCAGGAGCGGAGTAAGCTGTTACAGCCTCGTCGAAGGTGACACCTCGCCTGTGATGTTACAGCTTGCAAGCGAAGTGCGGGAATACACACACACACACACACATATATGAATAAATGAATATATATATATAGATATATATATATTCCAAATGTGTCTCTTACCGTCACTGTGAAGGGGGCTTATCCAGTCTGCCTCCTCGCTCCCACTACACAATAACACTCCACCAACCTCGGACAAGGACTGATTTGAACACGCCCTGGACAAGAGAGCGACGGATCTAGTGTTACTAGTTTAAACGCACCTAGAGCACCCGCTCTGTGTGGATCTGGAACAAAGAACTTTTGGTTTCCAATCCTAGGTTAGCTTTTATTATTATCAAGCACGTTGAGCAAAATAATTTCTTAATGAACTAGAAAACAGTGTTACGTACCGGGTTCAAATTATTTTTTTTTAGCGGACGTGGGGTAATTTTCGTACGAGCTTGAGGTAGATTTTTAGAAGGTCGGGGTAATATGTTTCTTTGTAAGGACTTGGAGCAACTTACCTTCAGGCGTGGAGCAACTCTTTGTGTAGAACTTTGGTTACGTCGGGTGATTAACAGCTAAGAACTTCCTCAGGCGAATATCCAATCTATCATGACCTGTACGGCAGCACTTGTGATGATTATCATTTAAGGTAAGTCATGATATTTGGATGAACGGAAGATCTTTAAGCTTCAACCATCATCACCAATTTGCCAAGTATCTCTGTTCTAGCTTGGCCTTTTGGATATATTCAGGTCGTGGTGATCAGTTCTAAGAGAGAGAGAAATAGACGAAGTTCAGAGAGAATATAAGACGTGGCTCGATTATTTTCCGCAACAGTCAACAGGGTAGAAATACATACGTACATACAGATGTATAGTTGTCTTGGCTCGTGTCAGTGTTGCCCAGTCGTAATACAGGGGTCCTGGTGCCAACGCTAACTCGTCTAGCTGGTAGTGCTGGAGCCAATTCAAAAACCCCTTAAGCACAACGGTACGACACTGTAGCACGACGTTACGACCCTGAGAATGGAGGTCAGTTTCCCCAAGGAGACGTGCGTTCGTGCCTCAGGGTCATACCATCGTGTCCGAGGGCCATAACGTCATGCTGGAGGGTCGTGCTGTCGTGTTCAAGGGGGGAATGAAGACGTCCTGAGCTCCATGTTGCATATGTCTGCTCAGTCAAGGGGGAACAGAGTCGTGCATGTGTGTGTGTGTGTGTGTGTGTGTGTGTGTGTGTGTGTGTGTGTGTGTGTGTGTGTGTATACTCTTGTTCTAGTACTAGACGGCTAGGGCGACGCTCGGTGTGATTACGCACCTACTGCTAGACTCTCTGTTCACTGTCTTCCCCCAGCCCGCTCAGGGCCGGCTCTGGACCTTGGGGGTCGCTCCGTGGTGACCCCGGATGTTGTAACTGTGCCACCAGCTTCCCTGACTGCCGGGAGAGGGAGGGAGGGAGAGAGAGAGAGAGAGAGAGAGAGAGAGAGAGAGAGAGAGAGAGAGAGAGAGAGAGGTGGGTGGGTGTGCGCCGCCCCATCTTCACTTCACAGCCCACTAGCAGCATCAGCATCGTCTCCTTTCTTTTCCTTTTCGTCCTTACTTCGCTGACCGGTGCACATCCTTCTCCGTTTGCCTCCCTAAGCCTCCCATGTAACCTGTCCTCATTCTTCATCACCCACCCATCCATTCCCACAGCTTCTCTCAGCTCCGACGCATGTAGTGTGTACGACGTTTGGATAACTACCTGCCTCAGGTATTTGCTGGAAGGGAGGTACTAACCACGAGTAGTGGGTGGGAGGGAGGTACCAGTCAACAGTACAGGTGGGAGGGAGGTACCGATCACTAGTACTGGATGGGTAGGTGTTACTAACCACTCTAGTACTGTGTGAGAGAGAGAGAGAGAGAGAGGTACATTTTGGTAAGGCATTCACACATAGCAAGAGAAGTGATTGTCCCAGAGCAGAACACTGAGACATTACACCTCAGGGATGGCTACATTGACTTGTGTCCTCACGTTCCCTTCCACTGAGATAATCTTCTGTTCATCGAAAGAGTCTCCCTCTTATTTTTGTCTAATGATCTCGGATCCTCGGTCATTTTCCTTTGTCGTCAAGTCTAGTTACAAACAATCCACCCAGCCTTCTGTCTAAAACAGGGCTCGCTGTCTCACGGAAATGTAAGAGGTTCGTTTCACATGGTCTTCTTTTCCTATAAATGTGTTGTCTATCACTTGGGATATCTATCATCTGCGGGAAGTCATCCATTTGCTTTCTGACTATCGTCTATAGTACCCCGCAAACAATACTGTTCAGGGAGACAGCTCTGAACTTCAGTGCCTCATGTCGGTCTCCTTTCATATAGACAGGTATGATGTCTACCCTTCTTCAGTCCCTCTGTACTTTGCTTGTCTCCACCGACGTCTTGGGAACTATTTCAAGTAATTTACCAGTTGTAGGCTGCGCATGTCTTCAGCGCAAGTGGGGAAATTTCGTCAGAGCCATGGCCCTTGTATGGATCAAGACCCTTCTGTGGTCTATTAATGTCCTTTCCTAGATCTCTCTGTGATGCTTAAGGCCTCATCCCCATTCCAACTCGTCCGTGTGTGTGTGTGTGTGTGTGTGTGTGTGTGTGTGTGTGTGTATGTGTGTTGCTGTTGTTCACTTTTCTCCATCCTTTCACGTTTCGTTCCCTGAGAATGTTCAGACACTTAACAATATAACAGACGTCAGACCTTTCCCGCTGTATTATCCTCTCTCAACGAAGCCAGCAGATAGCAGGACTTCATCACTAAACTCTTCTCAAGTATTCAGGAAAAGTTCCGAAAACAACATGTTTAAACTTAGTCATCAAAAGAACATGAATTATCTGCAGTTTTAATCTTCCCAGAAAGTTTGTATATTCGGAGAGAGATTCTCTGCCATTGTGAGGTCCTTCATACAGCTGTCATCATCCGCACGCTGAACTTCCATCAGGGGCTCGCCTTTGCCCACCGCCTCCCTCCTAAACCCTTAGTAGGATCTTAGCATCAGCTGTGTCTCCCTCCCGACCCCCCCACACACACCCTGTCCCCTACCTACCCCTTCCTGACACCCATGGGTCCTTCGTCGGGATTACCTCTGCCCACATATCCTACCTCCCGTCTCCTACTGCAGGATATACTACTTGCGACGGGGCAAGGACAACATCCAACGAACGTGTTGTCCTCTCTCTCTCTCTCTCCTCTCCTCTCCTCTCCTCTCCTCTCCTCTCCTCTCCTCTCCTCTCCGTTCATCGTATGATTCAGCTTTTCAGTGTTTATTATATGAACAAATCACGGAATATAAAGTTTCTGAATGTTTGTTGTATGAATAAATCTCGGAATACATCGTTTTTGACTTTGTGCTCCCCCCACCCGTGTGTGAATAAATCACCGAATACACCGGGGGATCAATTAGAGAATTTAGGATAGAATCCTCTTCATCAGACGCCTGGCGGAGCAAGCTCCTGTACAGATGTATATGCAACCCCTGGCCCGCCGTGGACCATCCTCCGGCACTAGCGCTAACAAAATTCATGCAGCGTGGTCATAAACCCGTCGGCACACATCCCAGCACGCATAAAAATCTATCCCGGGCCATTATGAGGTTTAGCAGTGGTCTGTCTCCAGCTCTCGTGGCAGAGTGAAGGGTTGTTAAGGAGAGGTTGTACGAGTAGATACGTCTCTGAGGAATATGTTACGGTATGCCGGTATCTTGTCGAGTTATCGGGTATGTTAGATAACCCGAGGACGAGTCGTCAGATGGAGAAGGCCCCGTGTCAGGCACACACACACACACACACACACACACACACACACACACACACACACACACACACACACACACACACCTGGCGAGTCTCTCAAAGAAAAACTCTTGACATGACAAGTTGTGAGTGATTCGAGAGCTGGAGCAGGTCATTTGCAAAGCTTTGTTACACACGTCTCATGAGTAGTGTCTGAGGCACGGTCAAAGGTCACCACGTTGCTTGCTGGTGTTATTTTTGCCCAGCATCATATTAGGAGCAGTTGTATGACCCGTAAAGGTAAGGCAGTGCTTGCACGTCGGCCCTGGTTACTAATCCCGCCAACAGGAGTCTTAAGAGGTTGATTGGAAGTCATATCTGAGGAGCCAGATGCCTTATCAATAATGGACTAGTTAAGGATCTTTGTCCACGTTTGCCTCGTTAGAGGGACAGGCAGGGATATCTCCCACGCAGTGTTGTTGATGCTGTTGGCCTTACTGGCTGTTGGATGCTATTACCCACTCTCTCTCTCTCTCTCTCTCTCTCTCTCTCTCTCTCTCTCTCTCTCTCTCTCTCTCTCTCTCTCTCTCTCTCTCTCTCTCTCTCTCTCTCTCTCTCTCTCGGATCCTGTATCATGCATGTTAAACTACAAGTTTCCACTCCCTAGGAGGAATTGGCTCACTGCTGGTTGTCTTACGTGTTGTAGAGCACTGCCTGGTTCTGTTGTTTAGGTCGGCGTTCCATCGTCTGACCTCTGCAGGGGCTGACTTGCAATCGTATCGTGGATAGGCATCTGAGCATTGTCCTGTTGATGTTGTGTACATGAACAGTATTGTGCATTGATATCACATACATGAGCAAGATCTACTTCTGATAACACTTACATGAGCAAGATCTACTTCTGATAACGCTTATATGAGCAAGATCTACTTCTGATAACACTTATATGAGCAAGATCTACTTCTAATAATACTCATATGAGCAAGATCTACTTCTGATAACGCTTGTATGAGCAAGATCTACTTCTGATAACACTCACATGAGCAAGATCTACTTCTGATAACACTCATATGAGCAAGATCTACTTCTGATAACACTCACATGAGCAAGATCTACTTCTGATAACATTCATATGAGCAAGATCTACTTCTGATAACACTCACATGAGCAAGATCTACTTCTGATAACATTCATATGAGCAAGATCTACTTCTGATAACACTCATATGAGCAAGATCTACTTCTGATAGCACTTATATGAGCAAGATCTACTTTTGATAACACTCATATGAGCAAGATCTACTTCTGATAACGCTTATATGAGCAAGATCTACTTCTGATAACACTTATATGAGCAAGATCTACTTCTGATAACACTAATATGAGCAGTATAGTCATATCAGGTACCTGAGAAATACTCAGTATTTGGCACTTGAGCAATACCCGGTACTGATAACAGGTACATCATGAACACTGGCATAAGGTGATATCAGGTACCTGAGCAACACTTCATACCGATATCAGTTACAGTACTGATATCATTCAAAGTGCTGATATCAAGTACATGTGAAGAGTACCACATTTCCTTCCCCTCTTTCCTTCCTTCTGTCAACTCTTCCTCCTACTCATCCTTCACTTCTCTCACCTCTTCCTTCTCCTCTTAGCCCTTATCTCTCCCCCTACCTTTCTCAGTCCTTCCATAGAAAGGTGTTCAGTTGCATCCTCAACTCTCTCATTTTCTCCCACCACGTCTATCTTCTCGTGTTACCCCTCACCTCTCCTCATGTCTGGTGGTGTAGGCCACGCGTTACCCAGGACCTCAGCACATGTTGTCTAACCTTCGCTTGGAGAAAATGAGCTTGACTGTATTTACATTGCGTAATAGACGCACACACATGAATTGATAAATTGATAGATAGATAGGTGGATAGATAGATGTATAGATAAATAGATAAACAGATGAATAGATAGATAGGTAGATGGCTAGATAGAAAAATAGATGGGTAGTAAGGCAGATAAATGCATTCCTTCCGCCTAAGTGAAAAGAAATGCACACCAGGGAGAGCGCGCCTTTATATCAAAAAACAGTCGTTCACTTCTTGTACCCATCTCAAGTGCCTTACAGAGAGAAAGTATCTTCCTTTTTTGTTGTTGTTCCACTGTCATGAGACTCCGGTGAAAGCAGAGTATGAGGGTGAAAGCCTTATATAAGATAAGGATCTGAGCAACAACCATCTCGAACGCACCCAATCCCTAACGCTCGAACCAAGGTCGGCGTTAGGTGGGTCTCCCGCGTGTGACCATGAACTCTCACACCCACAGCTGGTCGTAGAATTTTACATCAGCATTTTATCTCTAGCTGCTTGGAGGTGGCGGGACTGTGTTCTTACTTCACATGTGGATGTAAAAGGAATCAATCTTTAGAATTCTGAATAACTGTTCGGCTTATATTATTATTATTATTATTATTATTATTATTATTATTATTATCATTATTATTATTATTATTATTATTATCATCATCATTATCATTATCATTATCATTACCATCATATCATCATTGTTATCACTATTATTATTACTATTATCATTATTATTATTATCATTATCATTATTATCATAATTATTATCATTATTGCTGCTCAAATAGATGTCAATATTTTTTCATTATATTTGTTAAAATCCGTGAAGATATGTGTGCAGATTAGGACTAGCTGAACTAGGTTCTGTGTACTATTTTCAGGCAAGACTCTGCAACAGCATTTTGATGCAAGGTTTTGCAACAGTTTTCACAATAGTAAAGCTTATGTTTCAGACCCCACGAAATAAAACCTCATCCCTATGTATATATATATATATATATATATATATATATATATATATATATATATATATATATGTATATATATATATATATATATATATATATATATATATATATATATATATATATATATATATATATATATATATATATATATATATATTTGAAACCCCTTAAGAAGTAGAAATCCATCCCTATATAAATTTGAGACCCCACGAAGTATTCATAAGTGTACTTAAACACACGTATATAGAGGAGAGGGAGTGAAAGGGACAGACGGATTGTCTAAAGTCAGAAGAAAAATTGTAAGGAGACAGAGCAGGAAGCTAAGCAAGGGGAGTGTCAGGAGGGTCGTATAGAAGCAATATCCGTATAGCGGCGATCACGTGGGACATATATACCGACAATATTTATTAACATTCACAACCTCTATCCACAAAGAGATCCTCATGTACTTACACAGACCTCCACATACCCTCTAAGACCTCCACATACCCTCCACGACCTCCACAAATCCTCCCGGATCTCTACATATCCTCTCAAACCTTCACACACCTTCCCAGATCTCCACATACTTCCCTGAACCTCCACGTATTCCCCCCAGACCCCACATACCTTCCACATACCTCCATACAGACTCCCCAACTCCTGCAGACCCCTAAACACTCCCACAGACCCCCACAGACAGCATGCCCAACCAAAGTGAAGAAGAACAGCCCATGAGGACTGTTTTAATGGCTCCCCAGAACTCGCATGAATTAACATAAGAATGGTGAAAATTGCCCGCCCCTAGAGCTATAATTTGCCTTGAATATTGCATAAAAACTGAACATGTGGCCGAGATGGCTGCCTTTGTGTCGCTATCTCAGGGCGGAAGTCCATCATTCCTTCCCCCGCTTCACATGCATTGGGCTCCTCAAGGGGTGTTACATCAGTCCCGATCGAAGATCATATATTCTTAAAACTTTTCCGTAGATTCGTCCGTCAAATTTGTCAGTTTACGAGCAACTGATCAAGCCTAAGGGATATGATGGTGGGGAGTTGTCGAGGTTGAAGTGGAAATATGACTGATAAATGGTATTCAGATTACTTTTGTTTTATCTGTTTTAAGAAATTCAAACATACAGAAGAATATATGTAACGTGGAGCAGATTCTAGTCCATGTCAGTGTGAGTTACAGCTTGCTTCAACCGTAGGACCTTATATGAGAATAGGACTGATGCAGGGATGTGTAAGGGTATAACATTGGTGGAATTCCTTATATCTACGCATCTTTTGTTGGCTCGTTTGGCGGCGGACGGGAGATCTAGAGGGCTTAGAAGTGAGGTTTGATGTGATCTCCGACTTTGCTGTGATAAAGGGAAACTAGAACAAGTAGTGCAGTGACAGTAGATATTTACAAACCTTTGATTCTAACATGAGGCCTTAAAACCTTTGACCTTAACACGATCTTTGACCCTGCCATGACCTCACAACCTTTAGCTTTGCGACCTTTAGTCTTGGCACGACCTTACAACCATGACCTTAAAACAATTGAGTCTAGCATGACCTTACATCCAGGCAATACACTCAGTGTGTAATGATCACTTGTCACTTGGGTTTTGAAGGCCATCTTTTCCTCCAGGCCTTTGTAACTTCTCTGTTTTATACAAACGTAATATTTCCTTTTCACTCGTATCGTGTTTTCTTTACATCTTTATCCTCGTATGGCCAAAATATCATTCTCTATTTTCTTCCTTATGTAAAAACATACATTCTTTCCCGACCGAGCTTAGTATGGGATGTTGGCGGATATTTCATGTATGAATCATCTGGGGCTTTCTCATATAGATTTCCTGATATTACCCTTTTTTACTATTTAGCGCCGTCTTGCACGGAGTCTTATGGCTCTTCTTGTGTAAGAAAGTCTTGATGTATATGAATTTTCTGTGATTCTTCTACATCCCTCGGGTTGCACAAAAACATTGTGATTTCCTTTCTAAACAATTTTTTTTTTTTTTTCATGTCTCCTTAATGTCTGTATGTAACTTTCTCCTGCAGAAGTACTGCAGACCTAACTTCCTGTATCTTTTGTAATTTAGAACTGAAGCTTTTCTTTGTGCATTAGATAAACCATTAAGTTGAATACTCCGTGTGGCTTCTCTTTCGTACCACTTGATTAAATCTAGTCTACAATAGGCAAAAAAAATATGAATTTGATATGAATAGATAAATACTAAACAAAAGTTAACGAGGAATTTTTGTCAAGTTCAATGGAAAGAGAAATTCATATACGAATCTTAATGCTAATTCATGGCACTCTGGACAGACCAGATT
Organism: Panulirus ornatus; assembly: GCF_036320965.1. Lineage (NCBI taxonomy): Eukaryota > Metazoa > Arthropoda > Malacostraca > Decapoda > Palinuridae > Panulirus > Panulirus ornatus. The sequence continues at coordinate 17,705,298 of NC_092225.1, forward strand.
TTCATAAATATAATGGAGCCTAAAATGATATATTTCTGAAATTCGTATCAGACGTACTTGCATCCTATGTTTCAACCAGAAAAAATTGAAAGATAAAATCAAAACAGTGAGCTGTCGTGGCTTACGATAGATAAATTATGAAAATTTGTGAACTTCAGCGAAATATCAAAAATGCAATTGATATTTGAAATCAAACTGTCCTTGAACTATATGAAGGACAATAGAGTTAATATTCCCTAAAAATCTACTGTGGTATAGAATAGGTATATAATTCTTTCTAAACTGATCGCTATAACCAGCCAAGATTTACTTCCACGCTGAGGATAAACTAGTGCATTCATGCATCATCATGACCAGACTACCCTCGCAGAACAGGTCGTAACTATACGTGCAAAACATATCAGACAGAAGGCAACCTTGAACTTGTGGGTGACTGGCTAGTCAGACGTCTTTAATCCAGTGCAACATCCACTGGTCATTGCCACTCTGTGCTGCAAAGGAACACCTCATTCACACAAGTCGTTACTGCAGCAGGAGCACCACCACCACCAGGAGACGGCTGTCTCTTTACGGCGGTGTCTCTCGTAGTGAACTAAATAATGTGGAGCTGCGGGAGCGTTCCCCCGGAGGTCGGGGATGAGTTGTCGAAGCCACGCCGTAATGACACGTTAGCGAAGCTCCGACCCGCACATTACTCAAGACCTTCCCGCTCCGGCTAGGGTGTGCCTGACTATTGTGTTCACTTAGCCCAAACAAGCGGCTCTTTATGAAGCCCCAAGTTATCTCTCTGGGCTCTTGGAATCGATAAATTCGCAGGAAAATACCTAGTAGCGAGTGACAGATCAATGAAGAGAGCGAGCTGGCCATGATGAATTCGAAGGCAGCGAGCCTTGGCTAGGCTACTGGAAGCCAGTTCTTGAAGACAGAGCGGGAGGGAAGGGAATCAGAGGGCATACTGTTAGCTCAATTAGCCAAACCGCAGCCTTTGTTACTGAAACTATGCCGCTCTGCTTTTACCTTGGCAAGGTGATGCTGGCCCTGTGAATTACTCTGCAACATGTAGTCAAATGATATTTAGTTCTTTGCCGCGGAGAAATAAGAGTTAATACAGCGATCTTTATATATATCTCTCTCTCCATTTATTAGGATAGAATTACTTTCCGGTCGAAAAGGAACATTAGCAATTATTAGATTTTTACCTTAACAGTAACTTACGGTGCGCAAAATCTCCAAAAGCAAACTTTTTTTTTTTTAACTGTGTTCGTCTCTCTGAAATTATCTAACGACAGTGTTATCTCTGTTTTAACAGGCCTTCAGAACTTGAACTTCACCTCTTAGAATACTTTCAAGATTCGTATTTCAGTTCAGAATCCCACACCAGTACATATGATGCGTCTGGGACACAAATGTTCCAAACAAAACGTGTTTTGTGGTGGGATAAAACACTGTACGTCTTCAGAAGAAATTTCAAAGAACAGATGCATCTGCAAGTAAATTATAAAGGCCATGAGGAAAAAAGAATAAGATATTACACTCAGAAAATGATTATTACCCAAATTGAAAAACAGCGATCTGTGTCTGGTTACCGAAGCGCGGAGGGAGATGTAATGGTAGAGTATGTTGCTTGATTTTATCACCAACACTGACTGAGTTACAACCACATAATTAAGGTTGCTGGTTTTCGGCCCTAATTGATAATGACTACTAAACCATTATCGGAACGATGATTCTAATTGGCTAGACAGCTAGAATATGGGTAATTTGACTATCGAGAGAGAGAGAGAGAGAGAGAGAGAGAGAGAGAGAGAGAGAGAGAGAGAGAGAGAGAGAGAGAGAGAGAGTTGGTAGGAGGGATGAGGAGTGCCATCCTTAATGCTCCAGTATACACGTGAATTTGGGATTAGATCATAAATCTTCATCGTAAAAGCATTAGAAATTATTTCTACGCCTGGTAGTGTCGTAAATCATTCCTTAGTATCATCATTTGATTTTGTACCATAACCAGTATGACCACCCCAGTGACAGAATCTTGTCTAGGATACTATTGCTGCTCCTTTCGTATGTTCAATAGTAAACATAGTCAGAATATGCAAAGCTGAGTAAGGAAAGCATGAATAACAGAGAGAGAGAGAACCCAGAGAAGAAGATGATGATGGAACCAGTTCAGGAAAACCTAGGTGACTGACGACATTAGGGAGCACACGTGGAAGTCGTACCCTAAAGAAGTTTTTGTGAGTGATACCAAAATGATTATCTCTGATGTCGAGGCCTGACACCACTCAGTATTCGTACAACGGGCTAGCAAGTGTTCTGTTAGTGAGGCAACTCCCTTTCGTGCCCTTACCATAGCCCCTCGACTGTACAAGGAGAGAGGGCTGTTTGCCGAGTGCTTAGATACTGAATTACAGATGTATAGATTTAATCTATACAGACTCTTGCCTATGCATGTCGTCAAATAGTCTTGTAGATATGAATTTCAGCGATTTATGTCCACGTAAAACAAAGTTGTTAAGAGAAGATGAATAGCTTCTTCTCTTAGTGTTACTTATAAAAATAAGCTGTACATTGGTCGAACTCCATCTTCATCCGCCACCGCGCCTGTAGTATCCCCCTACCTTGCCTCCGTATGATATGATACCTTTACTCACAGCTTGGCTTGCTCTCCGTGCGTCCTGACGCAAGATTGATGGAAGAAACGTCTAAGTCCTAAGTCCTCATTGTGCAGATGATAAATGATAAAACTTTTGCGTATTGTAACCTAGCTGGGAGTAACCTGATTTCTATTGGTCGAGGTCTGATGTGTACATAAACCACCTTCACGACTGACACTCCACCTCTGAATTTTCAGAAAATATTTCGTATTTGTGAACCATCTCTCAGTCCTTTACGTTGCACCGACTCGGAGGTTTTGCTTAAACATCGTTAGAACCATCAATCAACAGGTAAGGTGAGTAGGCTGTCAAACTCTTCCTACAGTGTCATCTGAATGACTGACACTCATCTAGATCACAGAATGGGTCCACTCACCTAGAATGATCGTACTTTCGTTCATGAATCGAATTTCTTGTTTATAGTTAAATCATGATGTGTGTGTGTTTGTGGGGGGGGGGGGGGGGTAGTGGCACTGTAGAGCTCAGCTCAGCTTTAGAATTTAATGTTTTGGAGACAAATGACTGGTAAAGTCTGCTGTGTAACTGAGTGATAGGGTAAACTGTTTTAGTTACTGGTAAGGTTAACTGTGTAAGTGATTGGTATCGTCGGCTATATAAGTGACTGGCAAAGTCCACAGTATGAGTGACTGATAAGGTTTGCTGTAAAACTGACTGCTAAGATCAACTGTATAAGTGACTGGTAAGGTCACCTATATAAGTGACTAGTAAGGTCTGCTGTAAAAAGTGACTGGTAAGGTCAGTGATATAAGTTATCAACAAGGTCCACTGTGACGTTGAATGGTAATGTCATAACTATATAAGTGACTGGTATTGTTAACTGTATAAGTGACTGATGTCATCAATATAAGTGACTGGGAAAATCACCTACATTTGATTCTTTAGAATATGACACACGCACGCAGTGGTGTAACATCGTACATGTGCGGTACAGTTAAAGTCAGCTTATGAACTCTTGAACAAGATAGCTCGAAACTTATCCTCTGTCGGGAGAGATGTATTTCATCATACCTCATGCTGGGTGATTACAATTGTGTGCTTGACTTTATCGAATCTTATGTAAGTCAATTTCCAAAATTATGCCAGGATGTGCTGGGGTAATTCTAGTACTTTTCAGACGATCTTGCAGTTCGTGACTTTCTCCCATGTCATTTCAGGTGAACCTTCTGGGGATGAACTTTCGCATGTTAACCTTTCTCACAGTGGGGTTGTGGCATTCTAGCTCTATGAAGATGAGTCTTTGTTACTTCAGCTTTGTTAAGATGGGTCCCTAGCACCCCAGCTTTGTTAGATTATGTCTGTGGCACTCCAACTTTGTTAGGATGGGTCTGTGTCACTCCAGCTTTATTAGGATTGGTTTGCGTCACACCAGCTTTGTTAGGATGAGTCTATGGCACTCTAACTTTGTTTGAGATGACCCTCTGCTATCCATGTAAGTTACTTGAGACGGGTTTGGGCACTGAAAAAGCTTTGCTTTGTTGAGACAGCTTTGTTTACGTACTTTTAAGCACGTGAGAACATACGTCCGTAGACATCTATCTTTTTAGAAGATCCTGGTGACATCTAGCAAGTTGGATTACTTTCACCTCTTCAGGTTCATTGACAAGAAGCGCTCGTTTCCTAGGGTTTTGGAGGTATATAACCGGAAGAGCCTTTCAGACATGTGTATCGGTGAAAAAAAAAAAAAGCGTACAGCTGCTCCGCTAACGGGGTGTGCTCTTGGGAAAAATTTTTCGGTCGCTCACATTTCTCCAGCGAATTTTTCACCAGCTCGGAGGCAGCTGGCTGCGGCGGGAGCGGCAGTGGTGGGGGCCTCGTAAAGCAAGGTAATTAAGTCATTCAGCCTTACTGATTAGCGGCTATAATCGCTTGTGATGGACACATTACTAATATTTAGGAGATACAACACCACTTGACGTCATCTTCGGCCACGAAGCTTTATATATATGTATATATATATATATATATATATATATATATATATATATATATATATATATATATATATATATATATTGATAACAAACTTCCATCTTTGTCTGAAAGTATTACTTAAATGCAAGATAAGTGACTACGGAGGCTTCTAATGTCCGTAGACGTAAAATACCCATAAAGCCGAATATGGAGCTGTCCATCCAAAAACGAACGAAAACAAAAGAGATGTACCGAAAATTTTGGGTATGTTTGGCAGCCATGTACTTACCCGCCCTAACCTTCTCGAGTTAATCAGCGAAGCTTAGTCATTACGGCAAGCCGCCTAAACCTACGGTATTTAAGAGCTCGTTATTAGTGCTAAACGAGCCAGGTCATTAATTTTCGGTAGGAGACCGACGAGGCTAGTAGTACTACTACTACTACTAGTAGTAGTAGTAGAAGTAGTAATATTAGTAGTAATAGTATTGCATGAGCGTTTCGTTTTTTGTTGCTTTCTGGTATTATGTTACTTCTTGTTATACAAATAGTGGTGTAGCGGTAAGCGTTCCTGACCGTGACGCATTCACGGCCAGCCCAGGGTCGAGCGCATAGGTTCGAATCCTAGTTGTGGTAGTCGGTCCTCAGTCAACCCAGCTGTTCATCTACCCCAAGGGAGTTGGTCGATAAAAAGGGTACCTGGCTAAGGATAGGGTATAGATATATAGTGCTAGTGGAATGGCCTTGATGAGAGTCTCAGTTGTCTATGCCGTCTCAGCTCACATGATATATATATATATATATATATATATATATATATATATATATATATATATATATATATATATATATATATGAAATTTTTACCCCAGGAGTACCTTCTACTATTTTTTCCCTTGGGGTTGAACAGGGGGCGAAGGGCTCCAGCAACGCTAAGGAAGTCAGCCATACCCACTGGACAGGACCAACAGGTTATAATGTGTAAGGATGTTGTGTTTGTTTATATTTGGGGAGAGAGCAGAGTAGCTGAGCTGTGAGTAATCATTGCCTTTACTGGTTAGGCCTCGATGTCCCACAGCCTCTTTTACTTCATGCTCTCATTTCCTCCCCAGTCACGAGATCCACTTAGCTTTTCCTCGCTCATCCTCTCCATATGGCCGAACCGCTTCAGCACACCTTGGTCAGCTCTCTCTCTCTCTCTCTCTCTCTCTCTCTCTCTCTCTCTCTCTCTCTCTCTCTCTCTCTCTCTTTTACACCATCATTCATCATCAGGCAATTCGTTTCCAGCTTATCTCTACCCTCCTCCTTCCTTTCGCAATGTAAGGCCGAAGACTCACACCCTTGCACCACTGCTGGAACTCCTGTGACTTCGGACGTGCACAAACACACACACACACACACACACACACACACACACACACACACACACACACACACACACACACTGACGTCTCCGAATGCTTCTTAATGCACTCAGGACCTTATGCCCCTCTCCTTCCCTGATACCCACTTCAGCCCAGGTGGTTCCATCCGCTATCACGTCCACTCCCAAGTACGTAAAAGACTCCATATATATATTTATTTTATTCATTTTGCTTTGTCACTGTCTCCAGCATTTACGAGGTAGCGCAAGGAAACAGACGAAAGAAATGGCCCAACCCACCCCCATACACATGTATATACATACACGTCCACACACGCAAATATACATACCCATACATCTCAATGTACACATATATATACACACACAGACACATACATATATACACATGCACACAATTCACACTGCCTTTATTCATTCCCATCGCCACCTCGCCACACATGGAATAACATCCCCTCCCCCCTCATGCTTTCCATATCTGCCGTTGTGATGTCTTACCTCCAGAACCCCCAGCCAATGACACCTCCATGGTCTAATATATAGATGATTTGAATATTAGCTCTTCACTTCACTGGGAAATTTAAGATATGTTTCAATGTATTCAATGTATTGTTGAGTTGTTGAATGATGAATGTTTGAATTAAATGGTTTAACATTTTGGGCCAGTCAAATTTTCCAATGTTGTCATCAAATGGAAGATGTATACCAAGATTTTTGTAATCTGTAGTAATGCATAGGAATGTCTGAACAAGCAAGGCATTGTTATGAAATTTTCGTAACAGTGTGTGTTATGTAGGACATGGGAAAGAGGTAATGCTTTATGGACTTTAAATGGAGGGTAACGTGATCTGTCTCTTGTTAATATATGAATATTTGGTTTTGATTCATTTTTTGTAAAATAATGTTTATCCATTCCATTTGTCACAATATTTGATAATAACATTTATCATTCATGTATCCCTGGGGATAGGGGATTAAGAATACTTCCCATGTATTCCCTGCGTGTCGTAGAAGGCGACTAAAAGGGGAGGGAGCGGGGGGCTGGAAATCCTCCCCTCTCGTTTTTTTTAAATTTTCCAAAAGAAGGAACAGAGAATTGGGCCAGGTGAGGGTATTCCCTCAAAGGCCCAGTCCTCTGTTCTTAACGCTACCTCGCTAATGCGGGAAATGGCGAATAGTTTGAAAGAAAAAAAGAATATATATATATTTATATATATATATATATATATATATATATATATATATATATATATATATATATATATATATATATATATAAACACAACTGCTTCTCCTCTCGTAGGGAAGTAGGATTAAGAACAAATAAAGACTTGCCCTAATTTGCACACACACCCATGCCCCATCTGCATCTTTATGTTACATATATTTTTTCCCTTTCCCCATTAAGGTGTATAAGACAGAACGAATACTGTACTTTGTGAACTGTGTTAACTAAAGCCGGTGACATGACTAACACGGCGTGAAGAGATGGGAAGAGTCACTTCGGCTCTGTAGGCAGTTCAGAGCTCAGTAGGATTAGACAGGACTTAGTGGCGACCCATATCAAGCGCTGCTGAACCTGAAAATGACCTTTTACTGGCCTCCGAGTTGCAGCATCGAACTTGGACGAGGTATTTACCACACACATACACTCTCTCTCTCTCTCTCTCTCTCTCTCTCCACCACCATACGTATCCTCGGCTACAGACCTAAGCCACTCTCCTGCCATCTCTCTTTAGTATTCATATCTCTCTCTTTCCCTTAATTTCGTCCTTTGATAAGTATAGTCACGTTTACTCCTCTTCCTTCTTCTTTTTCTTTTGGAAAACCTGCGCCCTAAACTTGGTAAGTATTCCATGTGTTAACGATCTTGTTGAAAGAAAAGAAAAAAGGATTTTGTCTTATTCGAAGTAAAGTGTTTGCCCACGAGTGTGTATCATCTTCGTTGCTTGCTACTGTACATTATCCATTCTATCTGTGTCTTGTCTAAAGCAGAGTGTCTAAAACTGAAAGTATTACTCAATGTGGTGACTTAACAGTAAATTGCAAGGAAAGAAGATTTGTTTCATACACTTGTGTAAAATCAAATGCTCTACCTGGAGTTTTGCTCATCTTTCTTTACTGTTTCTATCTACCGCTGACTTTGTTCTAGATCAACGAAGATTAGTACACAATTTTTTTTCCATCTTTTGTAGCTCAGTGAATTCATACAGTAGCCTACCTTCTCGTTTTTATTGCCGATGTGTGAAATTTTGTACTTATCGATAAGTAAAATTCATTTGCCAACCGGGAGCCCGATCCATCAGTTTGTATACGATAGTATAAAGCTGTAGACATTAGATATCTGTTGTAAACACATTTTCCAGTTCATTATCGTCTGCAGTTTTCAGATTTTGTAACTTAAGCCGTTAAACACGAGAAAGAGAACCTGTCCCATGACCGATCCCTGTGACACACCAGTTGTTACATCTAACCATTAGATTTAACCGTTATTTTAATGATAATTGACATGACAAGGGTAAAACAAACAAAGCATTCTCTAGAGGAAGGGAAAAGAGTCAGAAAGAAAGAGTCAAGGAATTTATTAGGGTTCTGCTGGCGTTTGTGCACCATGACTCTCAAAGAGAGAGAAAGGTTGTAAGAGGAAGAACGAAATGAGGAAGAGGTTTCATATATTAGCTGTTCGAGGAAAGTAAGAGGTATCGTAAAGGTCAATCCCCGAATGGCCAGTCTCCCGACAGAAACAGTGGGAAGCAACAGCTAAACTCGTACCTTATATCCAAACGTTGGTGGCAGGGACAAATGAAGACAGCCCACGAGAGCAGTGGCAGCAATGATACTCAAAGAGCAAGGAGAGGGCAGAAATATCGTGGCGTACAGAAAGAAATGGCTGGAAAGAGGTAATGTTAGGAGAATTGACGAGAAGGATGTATATATGTCAGTAAATGAAAGACCCAAGTCCGATTCGCCACCTCCCAAAAACATTGAGTGTATTGTAACGAAATTTTCTGGGTATGTAAAAGCATGTATATTTGTTTCTTCAAGGAAAAAACCCTTGATTATAGGTAGCCATCAGAGGTTCTAAGTTATCAGATATAAGTTTACTTTCATTTAGATACTGATCACATACTCATAATAAACCTACTTTCTCTACGACAGCTGTATTTAGTTTTAAGAGAATTTGACAGATATCAGTGATCAACATTTAAATAGCTAAGGAAGTGTTAAGTTTTCTAAGATACAGTTTTTTCTTACATACTGTTCTTGTCTTGAGGGTTTCACTATTATCTTGAAGATTTCGTTATCCTCTTCCCCTTCACCAAATCCTGGATACGCGCCAGCAAATGATGTTCCAAAGTTAGCATGAATCAGTATGTAACAGTACCAGTGAATAAGGACCACCTATATTTCAACAGCAATTACTGTAACCAAAAACATCAGCTTTACGGGTGCCTCAAGTCAGTAAGTCTAAAGGTTACCTTGATCAGTAATTTAAGGGATAACCCAGTTCAGAAGCACTTCAAGGGAGTTAACATTGAAAGACTTTTCGAGTACCTCAATAGCAAGTCCCAACACGCTAATAACTGAGTTACAGCTGAAAATTACGTTTTCTCTATTGCTTATATTCTACCCATCTTCTTTCGTTCTGTATGTGAAGCTATTTCAGCTTTGAAGTTGTGATACATATTCCGAAACAACCCCTTCAATAAAATAGTATCACTGAGCTTTACAAACGAAGGCTTGAAAAATCTTATAAATGAGGGAATGTATCTTTCTGCTTTTATCCAGGGAGCATTCTTAAAAGATGTTGTCAGTGAATTCTGAACCTGGATAAAGCTTAATTCTTGAGCCGAACCTCATGGCTCTGCCTCGCGAAACTGTGTGGGTTCGGTAATGCTTCGATCCAGGGTGTCTCCTTTTATTCGCAGTTATTCAACAAAGTAAGGTAATTGGGACAAAGCCACGTAATTGCACTGTCGAGATAACGCTCTGCTAAACGTGTGATTTATCTAATACACATTTTAAACTGGTGTTTCATTTCAAATCATTTAGCTCACTTCGGCAATGAAGCAGAAGATTACAGATGGAGAGAGTTCAAGAGACAAGTGTGGAAACACATAGGTGGCGCCACCGATCAGCTAAACATTAAAGTGAGTAATAGATCTCTAATTTTGGATGTTTTCTAGTACAGTTGATCTGCTGAGGGACTTTAAGACTCTACGTACTTGTTCATAAGTATACGAGGATAAGGTAAGTACCATCAAGGAAATATGATATTTGGAAACTTAGCTGTTTTAACAACGTATATGTGACTGCTCGGGACCTCAACACACTGGATGGGCATGTCATTCCCCCAGTGGATGACGTCATACCAGTGATAATCTAATGATTTGTGAGACTGTGACTTTACGTTACTTAAGTACGTTTGTATAAATCAAATTAACATTTTCAACAGTGTTTCGTGAAAATTTAATGATCCTGCCAGATGCGTTACCGTGGAGGCTCATAGAAACTGAAAGATATTGACAAAATTAGGGGATGAGTTATTTTATCAATCATACCCATCCAGAAAAAGAAGCTAATCGATTGGTAAAATAATGGGCTTAAGCAGCTAGTATTGCCATCCTGCCTCACAGGACAAGAGAAGCTTTATATTGTCATGTTTAAATAAGAATGCTTTGACGTAGATTTTGCAAAAAAGTATGAAATAAATGCTTTAAAAGAAAGCAGGATCACAGCACCAAGTACGAATGGTGTGACATGAAATTTTAATTGTTTAGTTGGTATGGAAAATAGTCCTTAATCAATTCAGTGTGTGATATTCAGAAGGTAAACTACCAAATGCATGGAAGAAGAGCTAGTGATTCTTGATACGAAGGCAGCAGCGAGGATACAGACCTCTTTGCTTTTCCAGGCTGATGGGAGAACATAATTATATACAGGTCCCTGTACATTGTCGGGGATAAATAACATTTTATGCTTTCAAAACGAGAAGACTTCAGTGTTATAAAATGTTTGTCAAATGGTGGAGAATGATGTAGAGTTTCTGTGGATTTACAAGGATCGATTTATAAAGGTAATATTGAAGTTATGAATTAGCTGGCTACAGGGAAGTTATTATACTGGATAGGTGGCTACCTTCATGGACGAGAAGCTGTGTATGATAATACCAGGAAAACTAGTCTGAGGAAAGAAAATTTGTAGGAGGCACCCCGCAAAGGGGATTTTTAAGTCCAGTGTTATTCATTATATTGAAATGATATCAGAGGAATATCCTCAAGCAATTGTACCTGTCTTATATACATGCAGATGACATCCTATTACAAGGGAAGTCTGAAGATATGCGATTGCTTTGAAAAGATCGGGCTGATAATGATGAAAAAAAAAAATGTTTTAAAGGAAGAGGAACACGGTTTCTCTTTCCTAGTGGAAAAAAAGAGAAATTGTAAAAAAGACAAATATTTAGGCATGTTCATTGGTTTTACCACAGAGTAAAGGAGCGGGATTAAATCATGTACTCAATGTAAGATAAGATTGCAACCTCTGAAGGGTCTAGCATGTTGTGTTATAGGAGGTGGGTTTCCCAAATTAATAATGATGTGTATTAGTACCATAAGATCACTTATAGAGTAGGCAGCACTTTTTCTCTCATATGTTTGCAGAGGAAGGAAACAATGGCTGGAAATCATGCAAATTAAGCAATGAGAATAATTTTAGGATGTCAGAAGATTGCACTGATGAGATAATGAAGATGGAACTAGGGTTAAGATGTATTTCTCGGAGGGTTAATGAAATTAGCTCAGTTGCAGCAATTAGCTTCACAAGAGAATGTGTTGGGAATAGACTTGTACATGATATAAAGGATAACATGAAAAATATAAAGACCTTTTGGAGGCAAGGCAAGAGAGAATATTCACAAAATTGAACTCAAATAAGATTTGAAAATGTAACCTAATAGGATTTTATACATCTTTCTGGGAAATTTTCAAGTCCCACCCTGGAAGGAACATCAAACAGACACAGCAACTGTCAGGTTGAGTATATCATTACATGGTGAGCCGTTGACGGTTGTGTATGGTAACGGAATTAGTACTTTACCAAAAAGAAATACATCACATGTATAGTACGATATGTCAGTTATGTCAAGTGGCAGGGCAGGATGTGGGATCCTTATTAAGCATTACATGGACTAGGGCACTAATGACACAAAAATTGGACTTTTGGCTGAGCAACTTTACATCAGTAGCATAAGCTGAAATGTTGAAAATAAAATGAAGATGCATATTGTATTTGTAGATAGTAGAGTAGCTTTAGATTCATTGAAAAGCACAAGTCCAATTTTTTACTCATCATTGGTGAGTGTAGAAGATGATACATGAAATGAGAAAGAAAGGTTATGTTATTCAGTTTATTTTGATATCTTCACATGTGGGCATTTGTTTTAATGAGGCAGTGGATGTGACAGCCCGTGAAAAAGCTGAAGCAGACATTACCTATATTCAAACCCTGAGAGATATAAAGAGAGAACAAGAATACACAGTCTGAATAAGAAGCTGTAAGGAGTGAAATTTATACACTGAAAAGTTATTTGCTTATTTTCTTGAGTACACAGTTTTTGCATATGGAAAAGGTAGGAGCAAGTGGGAAGACTCATTGAACATTAGGTTAAGATTAGGTAACAAATATTATTGGCAACTTGAAACTGAGAGAAATGAAGACAACAAAGAATGTAGAGTGTGCAGAACTCCTAGATCCCACATCCTGCTACAATATGTACTTGATTGCCCATTATTTAATGAGTACAGAAATGTAGACGTAAGTAATATCTGTCTATCTTTCTATATCTCTGGTGCCCATTCCCCCAGGAACTCTCACCAAGGGAGTTGCCATGACAAAAGAATCTTCACTTATCCTTACATACCTCCCTCACATTCACCATTCCATGCATTCATTCCCCATTTCTCTCCCTCTGTAACTCTCACTATTTCTCCACATCACAGGTGGTCTTCCTCTCACAGTAACCCATTTGATTATACTACTGCACACCCTCCTTGTAAACTCCCTGTTTTGCTTTCCACTTGCCCAAACCTTTTGAAAGTATTATATTCCACCCTCTTCACAATTCATTCCCTTTGCATTTCCTGCCATTCCAGATCTTTCATACACCCCCTCATTACTTGTCTCAGATAACTCATTTTGTTGCATAGTTCAGGATTAGGAGGACTATGCTGTCCCTTAATCCTTTTTTCACTTCCATGCTTACACTTGTATCCTTTATTATTCTGTTAAGGGATCAAGTGACTCTTCTACCTTATACTGCTCTCTTTCCTATCTCTCCCCTCATATTACTAAACTTACCCAAAATAACTCCTGAATGATTGAGTTCTTTCACCTCTTCCAGCCTTTATCCCCCCATATCTATAACACAATTTAGTAAACTCTTCTCTTACTCTATAGGGATTTGCAAAATCTATACTTTCAGTCTGTTCCTTTCACAATTGGTACTTTACATTTACTCGCATTTACTTTAATTTGTCTATGCTTAAACACATCATAAAACACATTTACAGCCTTCTGCAACTCCTCTTCACTCTCAACAAAAACACAGTATCATCTGCAAATAGGCTTATTACCATATCTTGCCACTGCACTCCATCTCTACACCCCTTTTACTTAGTTTTGCTTTCATCTCTCTTATCACTCCATCTGTATGTATATATTAAGAAGCCACAGTGACATCACACATCCCTGCCTCACACCCACATGGATGCAGAAACTTTCACTCAACACTCTATCCACTCTTGCGCATGCATTTGCTCTGCTTGGAAGGCTTTCACACAAAGCAACAGTTGTTCCCTTACCCATGTATCATCAACACATTTCATAAAGCATTCCATTTGACACTGTTTTATGCTTCCTCCAGATCCATAAATTCTGCATGCAGCTTTTTAGATTTCATTAGATACTTTTCCTCAGTCATCCTCACTACAAAAATCTTATTCACACATCCACTGCCTTTCCTAAAATCCCCTTGCTCCTCACTTATTCTGCATTCAGTCAGGAGGTCAGGAGGAAGGCGCAGTGCAGATGAGAGTTGGGATGAGCGGGTATCTGTAAACTTTAGGGAGAATAAATGTTTTGGAAGTAGATAATAATTTGCAAAAACAAGAGAACAGATAAGAACATCAGTGAAGAGGGCAAAAGAAGTGATAACAGGTAGTAATGAAGTGAGGAGGAGAAGGGATGGGTATTTTGATGGCCTGTTGAATGTGTTTGATGATAGAGTGGCAAATGTAGAGTGTTTTTTGGGGGATGATATACAAAGTTAGAGTCATAGAGAGTAGTTTGGTAAAGAGAGAGGAGGCAGTGAAAGCCTCATGTAAGATGAAATGTGGCAAGGCGGCTGGAGTGGATGGTAAGGTGCCTGAGGATTGGTAGAATGCATGTGTAGTGCCATTTTATTAAAATTTGAGTGCTCAACCTACAGAGGTACAAGTTTGTTGAGTATACCTGGTAAGTTGCTTAGCAGGATATAGATTGAGAGGGTGAAGGCATGTACAGAGCATCAGAATGGGGAGGAGCATTGTGGTTTCAGATGTGGTAGATGATGTGTCAATCAGATGTTTGCACTAATAAATACATGTGAGAAATACATAGAGAAACAGTTGGATTTGTATGTAGCATTTATGGATTGGAGAAAGCATATGATAGGGTTGATAGAGATGCCTTGTAGAAGTTCCTAAGAATATATAGTGTAGGGAGAAAGTTGTTAGAAGCTGTGAGAAATTTTTATAAACTGTGTGAGGCATGTGTACAAATAGGAAGATAAGAGTAAATGGCTCCAATTGGGAATTGGTCTGTGGCAAGGGTATATGTTGTCGTCATGGATGTTCAGTTTGTTTTTTGATGGGGTGGTGAGGGAGGTAATTGCAGTAGTCTTTGAGAGGGGGCAAATATGCAGTCTTTAAGTCTTTATGGGATGAGAGGGCCTGGGAAGTGAGTTAGTTGTTTGCTGATGATACAGCACTAGTGGCAGATTTGAGTGAGAAACTGCAGTTGATGTTTGAGTTTGGAAGTGTGTGAAAGGAGAAAGTTGTGAGTACGTATGAACAAAAGCAAGGTTATTAGGTTTAACAGGGTTGAGGGACAGGTTTGTTGGAATGTGAGTTTGAATTGAGAAAAATTGGAAGGGAAGTGTTTTCAATACTTGGGAGTGGATATGGCAGCGAATGGAACCATGGCAGTGAAGATGAGTCATAGGGTAGGAGATGGGGTGAAAGTTCTAGGAGCAAAGAAAGTGTGAAAAGAGGGAATGTTATCAGGGAGGGCAAAAATGGCTATGTTTGAAGAAATAGTAACACCAACAATAGCATATGGGTGCAATGCATGGACAATAGATAGGGATGTGCAGAGGAGGGTAGATGTGATGGAAATGAAATGTGTGAGGACAGCATGTGGTGTGAGGTGGTTTGATCAAATAAGTAATGAGAGGGTAAGAGATTTGTGGTAATAAAAAAAAGTGTGGTTGAGAGAGCACAAGAGGGTGTACTGAAATGGACTGAACATATGGAGAGAATAAGTTAGGAAAGGTTGACAAAGAGGATGCATGTATCAGAAATGAGGGAACAAGGAGAATGAGGAGACCAAATTGGAGATAGAAGGATGAGATGAAAAGATTTTTTGAGTGAATGGGGCCTGAACATGCAAGAGGGTGAAAGGCAAACACGAGATAGAGAATTGGAATGATGCCGTATGCTGGAGTCAATGTGCTGTCAGTGGACTGAACCAGGGCATGTGAAGCATCATGGTTAAACCATGAAAATGTCTTTGGGGCCTGGTTGTGGATACGGAGCTATGGTCTTGGTACATAATACATAGCAGGTAGAGAATGGATGTGAGCAGATATGGCCTTTCTCCATTTGTTCCTGGCACTACCTCGCTAATGCAGAAAACTGCAATCCAGTATGGAAACAAGTATCTTATTTTTATTATACTTGATTGTTGTTTCCTGTGTCAGTGAGGTAGTGCCAGGAAACAGACTAAGAATGGCCTATCCACTGATTAACACATGTATATACATAAAAGCCCATACACGCATATATACATACATATACATATCAACATATACATATACATACATATGCTTACACATACACAAACATATACATATATACACACGTACATATTCATACTTGCTTGCCTTCATCCATTCCTGGCACTACCCCGCCCTACAGGAAGCAGCATCGCTACACCCTGCTTCAGCGAGGTAGTGCCAAGAAAACAGACAAAAAAGGCCGCATTCGTTCACACTCAGTCTGTAGCTGTCATGTGTTATGCACCAAAACCACAGCTCTCTATCCGCATCCAGGCCCCACAGATGTTTCTATGGTTTACCCCAGATGTTTCACATGCCCTGGTTCAGTCCATTGACAGCACATTGACTCTGGTATACCACATTGTTTCAATTCACTCCATTCCTTGCACACCTCTTCCTCTATGTTCAGGCCCTGATCGTTCAAAATCTTTTTCACTCCATCCCTCTACCTCCAATTTGGTCTCCCGCCTTTCCTTATTCCCTCCACCTCTGATACACATATCCTCTTTGTTAATCTTTTCTCTCTCATTCTCTCCATATGTCCAAACCATTTCAACACAATCTTTTCTGCTTTCTCTCTTACCCTTTCATTCTTTACTTGATCAAACCACCTCATGCCACATATTATCCTCAGACATTTCATTTCCAAAACATCCACCCTCCTATGGACAACCCTATATATATAGCCCATGCCTCACAACCGCATAATATTGTTGGGGCTTTACTATTCCTTCAAGCATTCCCATTTTTGCTCTCCGAGATAACGTTCTCTCCTTCCACACATTCTTCATCGCTCCCAGAACCTTCAACCTCTCCCCCATCCTGTGACTCACTTCCGCTTCCATGGTTCCACTTGCTGCTAAGTCCACTTCCAGATATCTAAAACACTTCACTTCCAAATTTTCTCCATTCAAACTTACCTCCCAATTAACTTGTCCCTCCTACTTAACCTAATAACCCTGCTCTTATTCACTTTTACTCTCAACTTTCTCCTTTCACACACTTTTCCAAACTCAGTCACCAACTTCTACAGTTTCTCACTCAAATCAGCCACCAGTGCTGCATCATTGGCAAAACAACAACTGACTCACTTCGCAGGCCCTCTCATCCCAACAGACTGCATACTTGCCCCTCTCCCCAAGACTCTTGTGTTTACTCCCCTAACCATCCCATCCATGAACAAATTAAACAACCATGGGGATGTCACACACTCCTGCTGCAGATCGACCTTCACTGGGAACCAATCACTCTCCTTTCTTCCTACCTGTACACATGCCTTACATCGTTGGTAAAAAACTTTTCACTGCTTCTAGCAGCTTACCTCTCACATCATACACTCTTAAAACCTTCCACAAAGCATCTCTATCAACCCTATTGTATGCCTTCTCCAGAGTCATGAATTCTACATACAAATCTACCTGTTTTTCTAAGTATTTCTCACACACACATTCTTCAAAGCAAACACCTGATCCACACATCCTCTACCATTTCTGAAACCACACTGCTCCTCCCCAATCTGATGCTCTGTACATGCCTTCACCCTCTTAATCAATACCTTCCCATACAATTTTCCAAAAATACCCAGCAAACTTGTGCCTTTATAGTTTGAACACTCACCTTTATCCCCTTTGCCTTTCTACGATGGCACTATGTATGCATTTTGCCAATCCTCAGGCACTTCACCATGATCCATACAATCACCATCACCCCCTTTCTTGATAAATTCAACTGCAATACCATCCAAACCTGCTTTCTTGGTTGATTTCATCTTCCGCAAAGCTTTCCTGCCTCTTCTCTCCTAACCTAAACTATTCTCCCCGATCCCTGACCCTCCATCTGCCACTCTATCATCACACACATTCAGTAAACCTTCAAAAAACTCACTTCATCACTACCTGTTATCACATCCCCCCCTTGCCCCTTTACTGATGTTTCCATTTGTTCTCATGTCTTGCGCATATTATTTACCTCCTTCCAAAACATCTTTTTATTCTCCGTAAAGTTTATTGATACTCTTTCTCTCTGCAACTCTCATTTGCCCTCTTTTTCAGTTACCCATGTCATCACAGCTAACATTGAAAAAGTTTTACTTGAATATTTTTGACTTAATGCTGATGTTAATAGCTGCAATAGTGTTGTTGTCTTTACAGATACTATTGACTATTTTCAGATGTTGGCCAGTGCTCCATAGGCCTGTTGCATTATGTTTTGAGGCAGCAGTAGCAACAACACAAGCAGGTGAATAAAGCCATTAATGTAAACACATGATGGAATTGTTAGTCATACAGAGATGTGTTCTATACAGACACTGCTGGACATTAAACAGAAAAGGTTAATCAAAATATTACATTTAATTGAAGAGCTTTGCTTTGAAATGTAATCCAGGAGGTCTTTTACAAGCATGCACTTCCACATCACCAATGAAAAGCTAGTATTTCTTTTCTATGCTGTATCACTCTAAATAAAGGGAAAAACATTAACTGTCATTGCATGAAAGTAGATATTTAAAAGACTAAGAATCTTGATATTAAACATTTTTCTTCATTACAGAAAAGATTGCTTGTTCCTTATATTCTGTACTTTAAGTTTTCTTAGAAAAGCTTTGATTTGATTAACTATATAAGTACTGAGCAGGTGGTGACTTTTATCTATGTATGTGGGTCTGAGGTTCACATGTCTGTACATAAGGAAATCTGAATTTTGAGCATGTTTTTGATTGATTCGTTTTTATTGTACTTGGATTTAGTTACTTTTCAATTCAAAATCATGCATGTTGGTGCTGAGTAAGTTTGGGAGTAATACATGCAATTAGTGTCTGAATTGATACACTCTAGTTATGTATGATGTGGAATATTTAGCAGTTACTTTCATTTTTTTCCAGCTTTGTAGTCACAACAGCAGCATTAATTTATCCTTAACCTTGCCCACTTCCTTTTGTACCCAACATACATATGCATGCATATGGTCTAGCATGATAACACACACACTTGCATACCCCAATATGTTCATAAACGCACCTTTATCAAGCTTTTTCTGTTGGATTAACAGGCACTACATTCTTGTTTTTTACTATTTCCAGATGTTGGACACCTGTGTGAAGAGAATACTGCATAATGTCTTGAAGTGGCAGCATCAAGTACTTAGCCGGGAGTATGTGACAACATCTACTTGCAAGAAGAAATTATTTAATGGAAGTATGTTTGGAAATTTAGCATGATTTTGTGTAGGTTATCCACAAGTCCTCCAAATATGAATTTCATTGAGAAGTCTGGTTTGTTATTCTGTATGGATTTCATGCTTTCAATAATCTAAGACTGTTTTTACAAATGGTGCGTTCCACCATAAGCTCTGCTTGACCATGTGTTTATAGGCACATTACAAAAAAGGAAGAGCAGTGGCATGAACAGTAAAGAAATAGAACCAATTAAGCAAAAGTAAGTCTGCTACAAAATCAAAGTTGTAACATCTCAGAATTTGGTAAAACTCAATAATGATTTGTAGTAGTACTGTGCACCAGTTGCAGCTATCAATAGTAACAGCATCGTGACATTCTGTTTAGTGTTGAGAAGGATGAAAAATTATTATGGGGAAGATGGATGGACTAGAGAAAACTGATTATAATGTTCACACATAGGTACTGTTCATGTAGTGTATAAACTGAATAATCAGCTTGTTAAAAAACTGATGAAAAAAAATACTTTTATAGTATGAGTGGAGAATGAATGGCATAAACTGAAAGAGGATGTGATGGATTAGGACACCATACAGAAGTATATTAATTTAATTATGATTAACCTATGACCTCATTCTTAAGAGTGTTACCCAGGACCTCTTTCTAGAAAGGTAATTTTTTATTACCTTATAACCTCTTTTCAAGAATTAATGTCACCCATGACCTCGTTCTAAAGACTCCTACAGCCCAAGGTCTTCTACTTTCAGTAGTTAGGAAATATGGATTCTTTTGGAGTGAAAAGCACTTTAATGAGACTGCACTTCTGACGAAATGCACAGTCTTGCCAAAGGTGATTTTTCAGTTGCATTGGAGTCTGGTAACACCCATACAGAAGGTTGAAAGGTTGTATGATGGTAGGGAATTTTCAGAGATGGGGCTCCATGAGTGTAAAACTTTCACCCTGAAGCGGGGTTAGTGATGCTGTTTCCTGTGGGGCAGAGTAGTGCCAGGAATGGATAGAGGCAAGCATGTATATGCTTATTTGTATACATGTTTATGTTCATGTATGTATATAAATATGTATGCATATGTTGATATGTATATGTATGTATATGTGCATGTATGGGCAAATATGTATATATATGTGCATATGAGTGGATAGGCCATTCTTTGTCTGTTTCCTGGTGCTACCTCACTGACATGGGAAACAGCAATTAAGTATAATATTGATAATAGAAAATATATGTATATATATATACATATATAGTGAATGTAGGTTTGTGGCAGGGGTGTGTGATGTCTCCATGGTTGTTTAATTTGTTTATGGATGGGGTTGTTAGGGAGGTGAATGCAAGAGTTTTGGAAAGAGGGGCAAGGATGAAGTCTGTTGGGGATGAGAGAGCTTGGGAAGTGAGTCAGTTGTTGTTCGCTGATGATACAGCGCTGGTGGCTGATTCATGTGAGAAACTGCAGAAGCTGGTGACTGAGTTTGGTAAAGTGTGTGAAAGAAGAAAGTTAAGAGTAAATGTGAAGAAGAGCAAGGTTATTAGGTACAGTAGGGTTGAGGGTCAAGTCAATTGGGAGGTGAGTTTGAATGGAGAAAAACTGGAGGAAGTGAAGTGTTTTAGATATCTGGGAGTGGATCTGGCAGCGGATGGAAACATGGAAGCGGAAGTGGATCATAGGGTGGGGGAGGGGGCGAAAATTCTGGGAGCCTTGAAGAATGTGTGGAAGTCGAGAACATTATCTCAGAAAGCAAAAATGGGTATGTTTGAAGGAATAGTGGTTCCAACAATGTTGTATGGTTGCGAGGCGTGGACTATGGATAGAGTTGTGCGCAGGAGGATGGATGTGCTGGAAATGAGATGTTTGAGGACAATGTGTGGTGTGAGGTGGTTCGATCGAGTAAGTAACGTAAGGGTAAGAGAGATGTGTGGAAATAAAAAGAGCGTGGTTGAGAGAGCAGAAGAGGGTGTATTGAAATGGTTTGGTCACATGGAGAGAATGAGTGAGGAAAGATTGACCAAGAGGATATATGTGTCGGAGGTGGAGGGAACGAGGAGAAGAGGGAGACCAAATTGGAGGTGGAAAGATGGAGTGAAAAAGATTTTGTGTGATCGGGGCCTGAACATGCAGGAGGGTGAAAGGAGGGCAAGGAATAGAGTGAATTGGAGCGATGTGGTATACCGGGGTTGATGTGCTGTCAGTGGATTGAATCAAGGCATGTGAAGCGTCTGGGGTAAACCATGGAAAGCTGTGTAGGTATGTATATTTGCGTGTGTGGACGTATGTATATACATGTGTATGGGGGTGGGTTGGGCCATTTCTTTCGTCTGTTTCCTTGCGCTACCTCGCAAACGCGGGAGACAACGGCAAAAAGAAAAAAAAAAATATATATATATATATATATATATATATATATATATATATATATATATATATATATATATATATATATTTTTGCTTTGTCGCTGTCTCCCGTGTTTGCGAGGTAGCGCAAGGAAACAGACGAAAGAAATGGCCCAACCCACCCCCATGCACAATGTATATACATACACGTCCACACACGCAAATATACATACCTATACATCTCAATGTACACATATATATACACACACAGACACATACATATATACCCATGCACACAATTCACACTGTCTGCCTTTTTCATTCCCATCGCCACCTCGCCACACATGGAATACCATCCCCCTCCCCCCGCATGTGTGCGAGGTAGCACAAGGAAAAGACAACAAAGGCCCCATTCATTCACACTCAGTCTCTAGCTGTCATGCAATAATGCCCGAAACCACAGCTCCCTTTCCACATCCAGGCCCCACAGAACTTTCCATGGTTTACCCCAGACGCTTCACATGCCCTGATTCAATCCACTGACAGCACGTCACCCCCGGTATACCACATCGATACAATTCACTCTATTCCTTGCCCTCCTTTCACCCTCCTGCATGTTCAGGCCCCGATCACACAAAATCTTTTTCACTCCATCTTTCCACCTCCAATTTGGTCTCCCACTTCCCCTCGTTCCCTCCACCTCCGACACATATATCCTCTTGGTCAGTCTTTCCTCACTCATTCTCTCCATGTGCCCAAACCATTTCAAAACACCCTCTTCTGCTCTCTCAACCACGCTCTTTTTATTTCCACACATCTCTCTTACCCTTACATTACTTACTCAATCAAACCACCTCACACCACACATTGTCCTCAAACATCTCATTTCCAGCACATCCACCCTCCTGCGCACAACTCTATCCATAGCCCACGCCTCGCAACCATACAACATTGTTGGAACCACTATTCCTTCAAACATACCCATTTTTGCTTTCCGAGATAATGTTCTCGACTTCCACACATTCTTCAAGGCTCCCAGGATTTTCGCCCCCTCCCCCACCCTATGATTCACTTCCGCTTCCATGGTTCCATACGCTGCCAGATCCACTCCTAGATATCTAAAACACTTTACTTCCTCCAGTTTTTCTTCATTCAAACTTACCTCCCAATTGACTTGACCCTCAACCCTACTGTACCTAATAACCTTGCTCTTATTCACATTTACTCTTAACTTTCTTCTTTCACACACTTTACCAAACTCAGTCACCAGCTTCTGCAGTTTCTCACATGAATCAGCCACTAGCACTGTATCATCAGCGAACAACAACTGACTCACTTCCCATGCTCTGTCATTCACAACAGACTTCATACTTGCCCCTCTTTCCAAAACTCTTGCATTCACCTCCCTAACAACCCCATCCATAAACAAATTAAACAACCATGGAGACATCACACACCCTTGCCGCAAACCTACATTCACTGAGAACCAATCACTTTCCTCTCTTCCTACACGTACACATGCCTTACATCCTCGATAAAAACTTTTCACTGCTTCTAACAACTTGCCTCCCACACCATATATTCTTAATACCTTCCGCAGAGCATCTCTATCAACTCTATCATATGCCTTCTCCAGATCCATCAATGCTACATACAAATCCATTTGCTTTTCTAAGTATTTCTCACATACATTCTTCAAAGCAAACACCTGATCCACACATCCTTTACCACTTCTGAAACCACACTGCTCTTCCCCAATCTGATGCTCTGTACATGCCTTCACCCTCTCAATCAATACCCTCCCATATAATTTACCAGGAATACTCAACAAACTTATACCCTTGTAATTTGAGCACTCACTCTTATCCCCTTTGCCTTTGTACAATGGCACTATGCACGCATTCCGCCAATCCTCAGGCACCTCACCATGAGTCATACATACATTAAATAACCTTACCAACCAGTCAACAATACAGTTACCCCCTTTTTTAATAAATTCCACTGCAGTACCATCCAAACCGGCTGCCTTGCCGGCTTTCATCTTCCGCAAAGCTTTTACTACCTCTTCTCTGTTTACCAAATCATTTTCCCTAACCCTCTCACTTTGCACACCACCTCGACCAAAACACCCTATATCTGCCACTCTGTCATCAAACACATTCAACAAACCTTCAAAGTACTCACTCCATCTCCTTCTCACATCACTACTACTTGTTATCACCTCCCCATTTGCGCCCTTCACTGAAGTTCCATATATATATATATATATATATTGGAGGTGGAAAGATGGAGTGAAAAAGATTTTGTGTGATCGGGGCCTGAACATGCAGGAGGGTGAAAGGAGGGCAAGGAATAGAGTGAATTGGAGCGGTGTGGTGTACCGGGGTTGACGTGCTGTCAGTGGATTGAATCAAACCATGTGAAGCGTCTGGGGTAAACCATGGAAAGCTGTGTAGGTATGTATATTTGCGTGTGTGGACGTATGTATATACATGTGTATGGGGGTGGGTTGGGCCATTTCTTTCGTCTGTTTCCTTGCGCTACCTCGCAAACGTGGGAGACAGCGACAAAAAAAAAAAAAAAAATATATATATATTTTTTCTATTATCAATATTATACTTAAGTATAATATTTCTCCCCTATCCCTGGGGATAGGGGAGAAAGAATACTTCCCACGCATTCCTCACGTGTCGTAGAAGGCAACTAAAGGGGATGGGAGCGGGGGGCTAGAAACCCTCCCCTCCTTGTATTTTAACTTTCCCTGGGGATAGGGGTGAAATATCCCTGGGGATAGGGGTGAAAGAATACTTCCCACGTATTCCTCGCGTGTCGTAGAAAGCGACTAGAGGGGACGGGAGCGGGGGGCCGGAAATCCTCCCCTCCTTGTATTAACTTTCTAAAATGGGAAACAGAAGAAGGAGTCACGGGGAGTGCTCATCCTCCTCGAAGGCTCAGAGTGGGGTGCCTAAATGTGTGTGGATGTAACCAAGATGTGAAAAAAGGAGAGATAGGTAGTATGTTTGAGGAAAGGAACCTGGATGTTTTGGCTCTGAGTGAAACGAAGCTCAAGGGTAAAGGGGAAGAGTGGTTTGGAAATGTCTGGGGAGTGAAGTCAGGGGTTAGTGAGAGGACAAGAGCAAGGGAAGGAGTAGCAATACTCCTGAAACAGGAGTTGTGGGAGTATGTCATAGAATGTAAGAAAGTAAATTCTCGATTAATATGGGTAAAATTGAAAGTTGATGGAGAGAGGTGGGTGATTATTGGTGCATATGCACCTGGGCATGAGAAGAAAGATCATGAGAGGCAAGTGTTTTGGGAGCAGCTAAATGAGTGTGTTAGCGGTTTTGATGCACGAGACCGGGTTATAGTGATGAGTGATTTGAATGCAAAGGTGAGTAATGTGGCAGTTGAGGGAATAATTGGTATGCATGGGGTGTTCAGTGTTGTAAATGGAAATGGTGAAGAGCTTGTAGATTTATGTGCTGAAAAAGGACTGATGATTGGGAATACCTGGTTTAAAAAGCGAGATATACATAAGTATACTTATGTAAGTAGGAGAGATGGCCAGAGAGCGTTATTGGATTACGTGTTAATGGACAGGCGTGCGAAAGAGAGACTTTTGGATGTCAATGTGCTGAGAGGTGCAACTGGAGGGATGTCTGATCATTATCTTGTGGAGGCTAAGGTGAAGATTAGTATGGGTTTTCAGAAAAGAAGAGTGAATGTTGGGGTGAAGAAGGTGGTGAGAGTAAGTGAGCTTGGGAAGGAGACCTGTGTGAAGAAGTATCAGGAGAAACTGTGTACAGAATGGAAAAAGGTGAGAACAATGGAAGTAAGGGGAGTGGGGGAGGAATGGGATGTATTTAGGGAATCAGTGATGGATTGTGCAAAAGATGCTTGTGGCATGAGAAGAGTGGGAGGTGGGCTGTTTAGAAGGGGTAGTGAGTGGTGGGATGAAGAAGTAAGAGTATTAGTGAAAGAGAAGAGAGAGGCATTTGGACGATTTTTGCAGGGAAAAAATGCAATTGAGTGGGAGAAGTATAAAAGAAAGAGACAGGAGGTCAAGAGAAAGGTGCAAGAGGTGAAAAAAAGGGCAAATGAGAGTTGGGGTGAGAGACTATCAGTAAATTTTAGGGAGAATAAAAAGATGTTCTGGAAGGAGGTAAATAGGGTGCGTAAGACAAGGGAGCAAATGGGAACTTCAGTGAAGGGCGTAAATGGGGAGGTGATAACAAGTAGTGGTGATGTGAGAAAGAGATGGAATGAGTATTTTGAAGGTTTGTTGAATGTGTCTGATGACAGAGTGGCAGATATAGGGAGTTTGGATCGAGGTGGTGTGCAAAGTGAGAGGGTTAGGGAAAATGATTTGGTAAACAGAGAAGAGGTAGTAAAAGCTTTGCGGAAGATGAAAGCCGGCAAGGCAGCAGGTTTGGATGGTATTGCAGTGGAATTTATTAAAAAAGGGGGTGACTGTATTGTTGACTGGTTGGTAAGGTTATTTAATGTATGTATGACTCATGGTGAGGTGCCTGAGGATTGGCGGAATGCGTGCATAGTGCCATTGTACAAAGGCAAAGGGGATAAGAGTGAGTGCTCAAATTACAGAGGTATAAGTTTGTTGAGTATTCCTGGTAAATTATATGGGAGGGTATTGATTGAGAGGGTGAAGGCATGTACAGAGCATCAGATTGGGGAAGAGCAGTGTGGTTTCAGAAGTGGTAGAGGATGTGTGGATCAGGTGTTTGCTTTGAAGAATGTATGTGAGAAATACTTAGAAAAGCAAATGGATTTGTATGTAGCATTTATGGATCTGGAGAAGGCATATGATAGAGTTGATAGAGATGCTCTGTGGAAGGTATTAAGAATATATGGTGTGGGAGGCAAGTTGTTAGAAGCAGTGAAAAGTTTTTATCGAGGATGTAAGGCATGTGTACGTGTAGGAAGAGAGGAAAGTGATTGGTTCTCAGTGAATGTAGGTTTGCGGCAGGGGTGTGTGATGTCTCCATGGTTGTTTAATTTGTTTATGGATGGGATTGTTAGGGAGGTAAATGCAAGAGTTTTGGAAAGAGGGCAAGTATGAAGTCTGTTGGGGATGAGAGAGCTTGGGAAGTGAGTCAGTTGTTGTTCGCTGATGATACAGCGCTGGTGGCTGATTCATGTGAGAAACTGCAGAAGCTAGTGACGGAGTTTGGTAAAGTGTGTGGAAGAAGAAAGTTAAGAGTAAATGTGAATAAGAGCAAGGTTATTAGGTACAGTAGGGTTGAGGGTCAAGTCAATTGGGAGGTGAGTTTGAAGGGAGAAAAACTGGAGGAAGTGAAGTGTTTTAGATATCTGGGAGTGGATCTGTCAGCGGATGGAACCATGGAAGCGGAAGTGGATCATAGGGTGGGGGAGGGGGCGAAAATTCTGGGAGCCTTGAAGAATGTGTGGAAGTCGAGAACATTATCCCGGAAAGCAAAAATGGGTATGTTTGAAGGAATAGTAGTTCCAACAATGTTGTATGGTTGCGAGGTGTGGGCTATGGATAGAGTTGTGCGCAGGAGGATGGATGTGCTGGAAATGAGATGTTTGAGGACAATGTGTGGTGTGAGGTGGTTTGATCGAGTAAGTAACGTAAGGGTAAGAGAGATGTGTGGAAATAAAAAGAGCGTGGTTGAGAGAGCAGAAGAGGGTGTTTTGAAATGGTTTGGGCACATGGAGAGAATGAGTGAGGAAAGATTGACCAAGAGGATATATGTGTCGGAGGTGGAGGGAACGAGGAGAAGAGGGAGACCAAATTGGAGGTGGAAAGATGGAGTGAAAAGGATTTTGTGTGATCGGGGCCTGAACATGCAGGAGGGTGAAAGGAGGGCAAGGAATAGAGTGAATTGGAGCGATGTGGTATACAGGGGTTGACGTGCTGTCAGTGGATTGAATCAAGGCATGTGAAGCGTCTGGGGTAAACCATGGAAAGCTGTGTAGGTATGTATATTTGCGTGTGTGGACGTATGTATATACATGTGTATGGGGGGGGTTGGGCCATTTCTTTCGTCTGTTTCCTTGCGCTACCTCGCAAACGCGGGAGACAGTGGCAAAAAAAAAAAAAAAATATATATATATATATATATATATATATATATATATATATATATATATATATATATATTTGCTTTGTCGCTGTCTCCCGTGTTTGCGAGGTAGCGCAAGGAAACAGACGAAAGAAATGGCCCAACCCACCCCCATGCACAATGTATATACATACACGTCCACACACGCAAATATACATACCTATACATCTCAATGTACACATATATATACACACACAGACACATACATATATACCCATGCACACAATTCACACTGTCTGCCTTTTTCATTCCCATCGCCACCTCGCCACACATGGAATACCATCCCCCTCCCCCCGCATGTGTGCGAGGTAGCACTAGGAAAAGACAACAAAGGCCCCATTCATTCACACTCAGTCTCTAGCTGTCATGCAATAATGCCCGAAACCACAGCTCCCTTTCCACATCCAGGCCCCACAGAACTTTCCATGGTTTACCCCAGACGCTTCACATGCCCTGATTCAATCCACTGACAGCACGTCACCCCCGGTATACCACATCGATACAATTCACTCTATTCCTTGCCCTCCTTTCACCCTCCTGCATGTTCAGGCCCCGATCACACAAAATCTTTTTCACTCCATCTTTCCACCTCCAATTTGGTCTCCCACTTCCCCTCGTTCCCTCCACCTCCGACACATATATCCTCTTGGTCAGTCTTTCCTCACTCATTCTCTCCATGCGCCCAAACCATTTCAAAACACCCTCTTCTGCTCTCTCAACCACGCTCTTTTTATTTCCACACATCTCTCTTACCCTTACATTACTTATTTAATCAAACCACCTCACACCA
The DNA here is from genome assembly GCF_036320965.1 of Panulirus ornatus. Classification (NCBI taxonomy): domain Eukaryota; kingdom Metazoa; phylum Arthropoda; class Malacostraca; order Decapoda; family Palinuridae; genus Panulirus; species Panulirus ornatus. Next base: position 17,733,773 of record NC_092225.1, read on the forward strand.
CACATTGTCCTCAAACATCTCATTTCCAGCACATCCACCCTCCTGCGCACAACTCTATCCATAGCCCACGCCTCGCAACCATACAACATTGTTGGGACCACTATTCCTTCAAACATACCCATTTTTGCTTTCCGAGATAATGTTCTCGACTTCCACACATTCTTCAAGGCTCCCAGGATTTTCGCCCCCTCCCCCACCCTATGATTCACTTCCGCTTCCATGGTTCCATACGCTGCCAGATCCACTCCTAGATATCTAAAACACTTTACTTCCTCCAGTTTTTCTTCATTCAAACTTACCTCCCAATTGACTTGACCCTCAACCCTACTGTACCTAATAACCTTGCTCTTATTCACATTTACTCTTAACTTTCTTCTTTCACACACTTTACCAAACTCAGTCACCAGCTTCTGCAGTTTCTCACATGAATCAGCCACTAGCGCTGTATCATCAGCGAACAACAACTGACTCACTTCCCATGCTCTGTCATTCACAACAGACTTCATACTTGCCCCTCTTTCCAAAACTCTTGCATTCACCTCCCTAACAACCCCATCCATAAACAAATTAAACAACCATGGAGACATCACACACCCTTGCCGCAAACCTACATTCACTGAGAACCAATCACTTTCCTCTCTTCCTACACGTACACATGCCTTACATCCTCGATAAAAACTTTTCACTGCTTCTAACAACTTGCCTCCCACACCATATATTCTTAATACCTTCCACAGAGCATCTCTATCAACTCTATCATATGCCTTCTCCAGATCCATCAATGCTACATACAAATCCATTTGCTTTTCTAAGTATTTCTCACATACATTCTTCAAAGCAAACACCTGATCCACACATCCTCTACCACTTCTGAAACCACACTGCTCTTCCCCAATCTGATGCTCTGTACATGCCTTCACCCTCTCAATCAATACCCTCCCATATAATTTACTAGGAATACTCAACAAACTTATACCTCTGTAATTTGAGCACTCACTCTTATCCCCTTTGCCTTTGTACAATGGCACTATGCACGCATTCCGCCAATCCTCAGGCACCTCACCATGAGTCATACATACATTAAATAACCTTACCAACCAGTCAACAATACAGTTACCCCCTTTTTTAATAAATTCCACTGCAGTACCATCCAAACCGGCTGCCATGCCGGCTTTCATCTTCCGCAAAGCTTTTACTACCTCTTCTCTGTTTACCAAATCATTTTCCCTAACCCTCTCACTTTGCACACCACCTCGACCAAAACACCCTATATCTGCCACTCTGTCATCAAACACATTCAACAAACCTTCAAAGTACTCACTCCATCTCCTTCTCACATCACTACTACTTGTTATCACCTCCCCATTTGCGCCCTTCACTGAAGTTCCATATATATATATATATATATATATTGGAGGTGGAAAGATGGAGTGAAAAAGATTTTGTGTGATCGGGGCCTGAACATGGAGGAGGGTGAAAGGAGGGCAAGGAATAGAGTGAATTGGAGCGGTGTGGTGTACCGGGGTTGACGTGCTGTCAGTGGATTGAATCAAACCATGTGAAGCGTCTGGGGTAAACCATGGAAAGCTGTGTAGGTATTTGCGTGTGTGGACGTATGTATATACATGTGTATGGGGGTGGGTTGGGCCATTTCTTTCGTCTGTTTCCTTGCGCTACCTCGCAAACGCGGGAGACAGCGACAAAAAAAAAAAAAAAAAATATATATATTTTTTCTATTATCAATATTATACTTAAGTATAATATTTCTCCCCTATCCCTGGGGATAGGGGAGAAAGAATACTTCCCACGCATTCCTCACGTGTCGTAGAAGGCAACTAAAGGGGATGGGAGCGGGGGGCTAGAAACCCTCCCCTCCTTGTATTTTAACTTTCTAAAAGGGGAAACAGAAGGAGTCACACGGGGAGTGCTCATCCTCCTCGAATGCTCAGATTGGGGTGTCTAAATGTGTGTGGATGTAACCAAGATGAGAAAAAAGGAGAGATAGGTAGCATGTTTGAGGAAAGGAACCTGGATGTTTTGGCCTTGAGTGAAACGAAGCTCAAGGGTAAAGGGGAAGAGTGGTTTGGGAATGTCTTGGGAGTAAAGTCAGGGGTTAGTGAGAGGACAAGAGCAAGGGAAGGAGTAGCACTACTACTGACACAGGAGTGGTGGGAGTATGTGATAGAGTGTAAGAAAGTAAACTCTAGATTTATATGGGTAAAACTGAAAGTTGATGGAGAGAGATGGGTGATTATTGGTGCATATGCACCTGGGCATGAGAGGCAAGTGTTTTGGGAGCAGCTGAATGAGTGTGTTAGTGGTTTTGATGCATGAGACCGGGTTATAGTGATGGGTGATTTGAACGCAAAGGTGAGTAATGTGGCAGTTGAGGGAATAATTGGTATACATGGGGTGTTCAGTGTTGTAAATGGAAATGTTGAAGAGCTTGTAGATTTATGTGCTGAAAAAGGACTGGTGATTGGGAATACCTGGTTTAAAAAGAGAGATATACGTAAGTATACGTATGTAAGTAGGAGAGATGGCCAGAGAGCGTTATTGGATTACGTGTTAATTGATAGGCACGTAAAAGAGAGACTTTTGGATGTTAATGTGCTGAGAGGTGCAACTGGAGGGGTGTGGAGGCGAAGGTGAAGATTTGTAGAGGTTTTCAGAAAAGAAGAGAGAATGTTGGGGTGAAGAGATGGTGAGAGTAAGTGAGCTTGGGAAGGAGACTTGTGTGAGGAAGTACCAGGAGAGACTGAGTACAGAATGGAAAAAGGTGAGAACAAAGGGGGTAAGGGGAGTAGGGGAGGAATGGGATGCATTTAGGGAAGCAGTGATGGCTTGCACAAAAGATGCTTGTGACATGAGAAGAGTGGGAGGTGGGCGGATTAGAAAGGGTGGTGAGTGGTGGGATGAAGAAGTAAGATTATCAGTGAAAGGGAAGAGAGAGGCATTTGGATGATTTTTGCAGGGAAATAATGCAAATGAGTGGGAGATGTATAAAAGAAAGAGGCAGGAGGTCAAGAGAAAGGTGCAAGAGGTGAAAAAGAGGGCAAATGAGAGTTGGGGTGAGAGAGTATCATTAAATTTTAGGGAGAATAAAAAGATGTTTTGGAAGGAGGTAAATAAAGTGCGTAAGACAAGGGAACAAATGGGACCTTCAGTGAAGGGGGCTAATGGGGAGGTGATAACGAGTAGTGGTGATGTGAGAAGGAGGTGGAGTGAGTATTTTGAAATTTTGTTGAATATGTTTGATGATAGAGTGGCAGATATAGGGTGTTTTGGTCGAGGTGGTGCGCAAAGTGAGAGCGTTAGGGAAAATGATTTGGTAAACAGAGGAGAGGTAGTAAAAGCTTTGCGGAAGATGAAAGCCGGCAAGGCAGCCAGTTTGGATGGTATTGCAGTGGAATTTATAAAAAAAGGGGGTGACTGTGTTGTTGACTGGTTGGTAAGATTATTTAATGGATGTATGATTCATGGTGAGGTGCCTGAGGATTGGCGGAATGCTTGCATAGTGCCATTGTACAAAGGCAAAGGGGACAATGGTGAGTGCTCAAATTACAGAGGTATAATTTTGTTGAGTATTCCTTGTACATTATATGGGAGGGTATTGATTGAGAGGGTGAAGGCATGTACAGAGCATCAGATTGGGGAAGAGCAGTGTGGTTTCAGAAGTGGTAGAGGATGTGTGGATCAGGTGTTTGCTTTGAGGAATGTATGTGAGAAATACTTAGAAAAGCAAATGGATTTGTATGTAGCATTTATGGATCTGGAGAAGGCATATGATAGAGTTGATAGAGATGCTCTGTGGAAGGTATTAAGAATATATGGTGTGGGAGGCAAGTTGTTAGAAGCAGTGAAAAGTTTCTATCGAGGATGTAATGCATGTGTACGTGTACGAAGAGAGGAAAGTGATTGGTTCTCAGTGAATGTAGGTTTGCGGCAGGGGTGTGTGATGTCTCCATGGTTGTTTAATTTGTTTATGGATGGGGTTGTTAGGGAGGTGAATGCAAGAGTTTTGGAAAGAGGGGCAAGTATGCAGTCTGTTGTGGATGAGAGAGCTTGGGAAGTGAGTCAGTTGTTGTTCGCTGATGATACAGCGCTGGTGGCTGATTCATGTGAGGACTGCAGAAGCTGGTGACTGAGTTTGGTAAAGTGTGTTAAAGAAGAAAGTTGAGAGTAAATGTGAATAAGAGCAAGGTTATTAGGTACAGTAGGGTTGAGGGTCAAGTCAATTGGGAGGTAAGTTTGAATGGAGAAAAACTGGAGGAAGTGAAGTGTTTCAGATATCTGAAAGTGGATTTGGCAGCGGATGGAACAATGGAAGCGGAAGTGAATCATAGGGTGGGGGAGGGGGCGAAAATTCTGGGAGCCTCAAAGAATGTGTGGAAGTTGAGAACATTATCTCGGAAAGCAAAAATGGGTATGTTTGAAGGAATAGTGGTTCCAACAATGTTGTATGGTTGCGAGGCGTGGGCCATGGATAGAGTTGTGTGCAGAAGGATGGATGTGCTGGAAATGAGATGTTTGAGGACAATGTGTGGTGTGAGGTGGTTTGATCGAGTGAGTAAGGTAAGGGTAAGAGAGATGTGTGGAAATAAAAAGAGCGTGGTTGAGAGAGTAGAAGAGGGTGTTTTGAAGTGGTTTGGGCACATGGAGAGAATGAGTGAGGAAAGATTGACCAAGAGGATATATGTGTCGGAGGTGGAGGGAACGAGGAGAAGAGGGAGACCAAATTGGAGGTGGAAAGATGGAGTGAAAAAGATTTTGTGTGATCGGGGCCTGAACATGCAGGAGGGTGAAAGGAGGGCAAGGAATAGAGTGAATTGGAGCGATGTGGTGTACCGGGGTTGACGTGCTGTCAGTGGATTGAATCAAGGCATGTGAAGCGTCTGGGGTAAACCATGGAAAGCTGTGTAGGTATGTATATTTGCGTGTGTGGACGTATGTATATACATGTGTATGGGGGGGGGTTGGGCCATTTCTTTCTTTCGTCTGTTTCCTTGCGCTACCTTGCAAATGCGGGAGACAGCGACAAAGTATAGAAAAAAAAAAAAAAAAAAATATATATATTATTTATTTATTTATTTATTTTGTTTTGTCGCTGTCTCCCGTGTTAGCGAGGTAGCGCAAGGAAACAAACAAAAGAATGGCCCAATGCACCCACATACACATGTATATACATACATGTCCACACACGCAAATATACATACCCATACATCTCAACGTATACATATATATACAAACAGACATATTCATATATACACATGTACATAATTCATACTGTCTGCCCTTATTCATTCCCGTCGCCACCTCGCCACACATGAAATAATAACCCCCTCCCCCATCATGTGTGCGAGGTAGCGCTAGGAAAAGACAACAAAGGCCACATTCGTTCACACTCGGTCTCTAGCTGTCATGTAATAATGCACCGAAACCACAGCTCCCTTTCCACATCCAGGCCCCACAGAACTTTCCATGGTTACCCCAGACGCTTCACATGCCCTGGTTCAATCCATTGACAGCACATCGACCCAGGTATACCACATCGTTCCAATTCACTCTATTCCTTGCACGCCTTTCACCCTCCTGCATGTTCAGGCCCCGATCACTCAGAATCTTTTTCACTCCATCTTTCCACCTCCAATTTGGTCTCTCACTTCTCCTCGTTCCCTCCACCTCTGACACCTTTGTCAATCTTTCCTCACTCATTCTCTCCATGTGACCAAACCATTTCAAAACACCCTCTTCTGCTCTCTCAACCACACCTTTTATTACCACACATCTCTCTTACCCTTTCACTACCTACTTGATCTAACCACCTCACACCACATATTGTCCTCAAACATCTCTTTTCCAGCACATCCACCCTCCTTTGCACAACTGTATCTATAGCCCATGCCTCGCAACCATATATCATTGTTGGAACCACTATTCCTTCAAACATACCCATTTTTGCTTTCCAAGATAACGTTCTCGACCCACACATTCTTCAACGCTCCCAGAACTTTCGCCCCTCCCCCACCCTATGATTCACTTTTGCTTCCATGGTTCTATCCGCTGCCAAATCCACTCCCAGATATCTAAAACATGTCACTTCCTCCAGTTTTCTCCATTCAAACTTCCCTCCCAATTGACTTGTCCCTCATCCCTACTGTACCTAATACCCTTGCTCTTATTCACATTTACTCTCAGCTTTCTTCTTTCACACACTTTACCAAACTCAGTCGCCAGCTTCTGCAGTTTCTCATCCGAATCAGCCACAAGCGCTGTATCATCAGTGAATAACTGACTCACTTCCCAAGCTCTTTCATACACAACAGACTGCATACTCGCCCCTCTTTCCAAAACTCTTGCTTTCACCTCCCTTACAACCCCATCCATAAACAAATTAAACAACCATGGAGACGTCATGCACCCCTGCCTTAAACCAACATTCACTGAGAACCAATCACTTTCCTCTCTTCCTACATGTACACATGCCTTACATCCTCGATAAAAGCTTTTCACTGCTTCTAATAACTTGCCTCCGACACCATATATTCTTAATACCTTCCACAAAGCATCTCTATCAACTCTATCATATGACTTCTCCAGATCCATAAATGCTATATACAAATCCATGTGCTTTTCTAAGTATTTCTTACATACATTCTTCAAAGCAAACACCTGATCCACACATCCTCTACCACTTCTGAAACCACACTGCTCTTCCCCACTCTGATACTCTGTACATGCCTTCACCCTCTCTCAGTCAATACCCTCCCATATAATTTCCCAGGAATACTCAACAATCTTATACCTCTGTAATTTGAGCACTCACTTTTATCCCCTTTGCCTTTGCACAGTGGCACTATACAAGCATTCTGCCAATCCTCAGGCACCTCACCACAAGTCATACATACACCAAATAACCTTACCAACCAGTCAACACTACAGTCACCCTTCTTTTTTAATAAATTCCACTGCAATACCATCCAAACCCGCCGCCTTGCCGGCTTTCATCTTCTGCAAAGCTTTTACTGCCTCTTCTCTGTTTACCAAATCATTTTCCGTAACCCTCTCACTTTGCACACCACCTCGACCAAAACACCCTTTATCTGCCACTCTTTCATCAAACACATTCAACAAACCTTCAAAATACTCATTCCATCTCCTTCTCACATCACCACTACTTGTTATCACCTCCCCATTAGCCCCTTCACTGATGTTCCCATTTGTTCCCTTGTTGTATGCACTTTATTTACCTCCTTCCAAAATATCTTTTTATTCTCCCTAAAATTTAATGATACTCTCTCAATAATGATAACTCAACTCTCATTTGCCCTCTTTTTCACTTCTTGCACCTTTCTCTTGACCTCCTGCCTCTATCTTTTATACATCTCCTAGTCATTTGCATTATTTCCCTGCAAAAATCGTCCAAATGCCCCTCTCTTCTCTTTCACTAATAATCTTACTTCTTCATCCCACCACTCACTACCCTTTCTAATCTGCCCACCTCCCACGCTTCTCATGCCACAAGCATCTTTGGCACAAGCCATCACTGCTTCCCTAAATACATCCCATTCCTCCCCCACTCCCCCACGTCCTTTGTTCTCACCTTTTTCCATTCTGTACTCAGTCTCTCCTGCTACTTCCTCTCACCAGTCTCCTTCCCAAGCTCACTTACTCTCACCACTCTCTTCACCTCAACATTCTCTCTTCTTTTCTGAAAACCTCTACAAATCTTCACTTTTGCCTCCACAAGATAATGATCAGACATCCCTCCAGTTGCACCTCTCAGCACATAAACATCCAAAAGTCTCTCTTTCGCGTGCCTATCAATTAACACGTAATCCAATAACGCTGTCTGGCCATTTCTCCTACTTACATACATATACTTACGTATATCTTTCTTTTTAAACCAATTATTCCCAATCACCAGTCTTTTTTCAGCACATAAATCTACAAGCTCTTCACCATTTCCATTTACAACACTGAACACCCCATGTACACCAATTATTCCCTCAACTGCCACATTACTCACCTTTGCATTCAAATCACCCATCACTATAACCCGGTCTCTTGCATCAAAACTACTAACGCACTCACTCAGCTGCTCCCAAAACACTTGCCTCTCATGATCTTTCTTCTCATGCCCAGGTGCATATGCACCAATAATCACCCATCTCTTTCCATCCACTTTCAGTTTTACCCATATCAATCTAGAGTTTACTTTCTTACACTCTATCACATACTCCCACTGCTCCTATTTCAGGAGTAGTGCTACTCCTACCCTTGCTCTCGTCCTCTCACTAAACCCCTGACTTTACTCCCAAGACATTCCCAAATCACTCTTCCCCTTTACCCTTTAGCTTCGTTTCACTCAGAGCCAAAACATCCAGGTTCCTTTCCTCAAACATACTAACTATCTCTCCTTTTTTATTATCTTGGTTACATCCACACACATTTAGACACCCCAATCTGAGCCGTCGAGGAGGATGAGCACTCCCCGTGTGACTCCTTCTGTTTTTCCGTTTAGAAAGTTAAGATACAAGGAGGGGAGGGTTTCTATCCCCCCGCTCCCATCCCCTTTAGTCGCCTTCTACGACACGTGAGGAATGCACAGGAAGTATTCTTTCTCCCCTATCCCCAGGGATATATATTTTATTTATTTATTATACTTTGTCGCTGTCTCCTGCATTAGCGAGGTAGCGCAAGGAAACAGATGAAAGAATGGCCCAACCCACCCACATACACATGTATATACATACATGTCCACACACGCACAAATACATACCTATACATTTCAACGTATACATATATATACATACACAGACATATACATATATACACATGTACATAATTCATACTGCCTGCCATTTTTTCATTCCCATCGCCACCACGCCACACATGAAATGACAGCCCCCTCCCCCCGCATGTGCGCGAGGTAGCGCTAGGAAAAGACAACAAAGGCCACATTCGTTCACAGTCTCTAGCTGTCATGTATAATGCACCGAAACCACAGCTTCCTTTCCACATCCAGGCCCCACAAAACTTTCCATGGTTTACCCGAGATGCTTCACATGCCCTTGTACAAACCATTGACAGCACGTTGACCCGCGGTATACGATATAGTTCCAATTCACTCTATTCCTTGCATGCCTTTCACCCTCATGCATGTTCAGGCCCCGATCACTCAGAATCTTTTTCACTCCATCTTTCCACCTCCAATTTGGTCTCCCACTTTTCCTCGTTCTCTCCACCTTTGACACATATATCCTCTTTGTCAATCTTTCCTCATTCATTCTCTCCACATGACCAAACCATTTCAAAACACCCTCTTCTGCTCTCTCAACCACACTCCTTTTATTACCACTCATCTCTCTTACCCTTACCCTTTCATTACTTACTTGATCAAACCACCTCACACCACATATTGTCCTCAAACATCTCATTTCCAGACATCCACCCTCCTGCGCACTACTCTATCTATAGCCCATGCCTCGCAAACATTGTTGGAACCACTATTCCTTCAAACATACCCATTTTTGCTTTCCAAGATAACTTTCTCGACCCACACATTTTTCAACGCTCCCGCTTCCATGGTTCCATCCGCTGCCAAATCCACTTCCAGATATCTAAAACACTTCACTTCCTCCAGTTTTTCTCCAATCAGACTCACCTCCCAATTGACTTGTCCCACAACCCTACTGTACCTAATAACCATGCTCTTATTCATCACATTTAATCTCAGCTTTCTTCTTTCACACACTTTACCATACTCAGTCACCAGCTTATGCAGTTTCTCACCCGAATCAGCCACCAACGCTGTATCATCAGCAAACAACAACTGACTCACTTCCCAAGCTCTCTCTTCCACAACAGACTGCATACTTGCCCCTCTTTCCAAAACTCTTGCATTCACCTCCCTTACAACCCCATTCATAAACAAATTAAACAACCTTGGAGACGTCACGCACCCCTGCTGCAAGCCAACATTCACTGAAAACCAATCACTTTCCTCTCTTCCTTCACGTACACATGCCTTACATCCTCGATAAAAACTTTTCACTGCTTCTAATAACTTGCCTCCCACACCATATATTCTTAATACCTTCCACAGAGCATCTCTATCAACTCTATTATATGCCTTCTCTGATTCTCTTCATATGACCAAACAATGGAGTGTTAGATGTCTAGGAGTGGATTTGGCAGCAGATAGAACCATGCAAGTGGAAGTGAACCATAGGGTGGGAGAGTGGGCAAAAGTTCTGGAGCGTTGAAAAATGTGTGGAAGTCGAGAACGTTATCTTGGAAAGCAAAAATGGGTATGTTTGAAGGAATAGTGGTTCCAACAATGTTATATGGTTGCGAGGTTTGGGCTATAAATAGAGTTGTGCAGAGGAGGGTGGATGTGCTGGAAATGAGATGTTTGAGGACAATATGTGGTGTGAGGAAGTTTGATCGAGTAAGTAATGAAAGGGTAAGAGAGATGTGTGGTAATATAAAGAGTGTAGTTGAGAGAGCAGAAGAGGGTGTTTTGAAATGGTTTGGTCACATGGAGAGAATGAGTGAGGAAAGATTGACAAAGAGGATATTTGCATCAGGTGGAGGGAACGAGAAGTGGGAGACCAAATTAGAGGTGGAAAGATGGAGTGAAAAAGATTTTGAGTGATCGGGGCCTGAACATGCAGGAGGGTGAAAGGCGTGCAAGGAATAGAGTGAATTGGAACGGTGTGGTATTCCGGGGTCGACGTGCTGTCAATGGATTGAACCAGGGCATGTGAAGCGTCTGGGGTAAACCATGGAAAGTTTTGTGGGGCCTGGATGTGGAAAGGGAGCTGTGGTTTCGGTGCATTATACATGACAGCTAGAGACTGAGTGTGAGTGAATGTGGCCTTTGTTGTCTTTTCCTAGCACTACCTCATGCACCTGAGGGGGGAGGGGGTTGTTATTTCATGTGTCGCGGGGTGGCAGTGGGAATGAATAAAGCAGACAGATGAATTATGTACATGTGTATATATGTATATGTCTGTGTGTGTATATATATGTATACGTTGATATGTATAGGTGTGTATATGTGCATGTGTGGAAGTGAATTTATATACATTGTATGTGTGTGGGTTGGGCCATTCTTTCGTCTGTTTCCTTGCGCTGCCTTGCTAACGCGGGAGACAGCGACAAAGCAAAAATAAAATAAATATATATTTTTTTTTTTTATACTAATCGCCATTTCCCGCATTAGCGAGGTAGCATTAAGAACAGAGGATGAGGACTGGGCCTTTGAGGGAATATCCTCACCTGGCCGCCTTCTCTGTTTCTTCTTTTGGGGAGAAAAAAAAAAAAAAAAGAGAGGGAAGGATTTCCAGCCTCCCACTCCGTTCCCTTTTAGTCGCCTTCTACGACACGCAGGGAATACGTGGGAAGTATTCTTTCTCCCCTATCCCCTGGGATAAAATATATATATATAGGTTTGCGGCAGGGGTGTGTGATGTCTCCATGGTTGTTTAATTTGTTTATGGATGGGGTTGTTAGGGAGGTGAATGCAAGAGTTTTGGAAAGAGGGGCAAGTATGAAGTCTGTTGGGGATGAGAGAGCTTGGGAAGTGAGTCAGTTGTTGTTCGCTGATGATACAGCGCTGGTGGCTGATTCATGTGAGAAACTGCAGAAGCTGGTGACTGAGTTTGGTAAAGTGTGTGAAAGAAGAAAGTTAAGAGTAAATGTGAATAAGAGCAAGGTTATTAGGTACAGTAGGGTTCAGGGTCAAGTCAATTGGGAGGTGAGTTTGAATGGAGAAAAACTGGAGGAAGTGAAGTGTTTTAGATATCTGGGAGTGGATCTGGCAGCGGATGGAACCATGGAAGTGGAAGTGGATCATAGGGTGGAGGAGGGGGCGAAAATTTTGGGAGCCTTGAAGAATGTGTGGAATTCGAGAACATTATCTCGGAAAGCAAAAATGAGTATGTTAGAAGGAATAGTGGTTCCAACAATGTTGTATGGTTGCGAGGCGTGGGCTATGGATAGAGTTGTGCGCAGGAGGATGGATGTGCTGGAAATGAGATGTTTGAGGACAATGTGTGGTGTGAGGTGGTTTGATCGAGTAAGTAACGTAAGGGTAAGAGAGATGTGTGGAAATAAAAAGAGCGTGGTTGAGAGAGCAGAAGAGGGTGTTTTGAAATGGTTTGGGCACATGGAGAGAATGAGTGAGGAAAGATTGACCAAGAGGATATATGTGTCGGAGGTGGAGGGAACGAGGAGAAGAGGGAGACCAAATTGGAGGTGGAAAGATGGAGTGAAAAAGATTTTGTGTGATCGGGGCCTGAACATGCAGGAGGGTGAAAGGAGGGCAAGGAATAGAGTGAATTGGAGCGATGTGGTATACCGGGGTTGACGTGCTGTCAGTGGATTGAATCGGGGCTTGTGAAGCGTCTGGGGTAAACCATGGAAAGCTGTGTAGGTATGTATATTTTGCGTGTGTGGACGTATGTATATACATGTGTATGGGGGTGGGTTGGGCCATTTCTTTCGTCTGTTTCCTTGCGCTACCTCGCAAACGCGGGAGACAGCGACAAAGCAAAAACAAAAAAAAAAAAAAAATATATATATATATATATATATATATATATTTTTTTTTCTTTTTTTGCTTTGTCGCTGTCTCGAGCGTTTGTGAGGTAGCGCAGGGAAACAGACGAAAGAAATGGCCCAACCCACCCCCATACACATGTATATACATACGTCCACACACGCAAATATACATACCTACACAGCTTTCCATGGTTTACCCCAGACGCTTCACGTGCCTTGATTCAATCCACTGACAGCACATCAACCCCGGTATACCACATCGCTCCAATTCACTCTATTCCTTGCCCTCCTTTCACCCTCCTGCATGTTCAGGCCCCGATCACGCAAAATCTTTTTCACTCCATCTTTCCACCTCCAATTTGGTCTCCCTCTTCTCGTTCCCTCCATCTCCGACACATATATCCTCTTGGTCAATCTTTCCTCACTCATTCTCTCCATGTGACCAAACCATTTCAAAACACTCTTTTCTGCTCTCTCAACCACGCTCTTTTTATTTCCACACATCTCTCTTACCCTTACGTTACTTACTCGATCAAACCACCTCACACCACACATTGTCCTCAAACATCTCATTTCCAGCACATCCATCCTCCTGCGCACAACTCTATCCATAGTCCACGCCTCGCAACCATACAACATTGTTGGAACCACTATTCCTTCAAACATACCCATTTTTGCTTTCCGAGATAATGTTCTCGACTTCCACACATTCTTCAAGGCTCCCAGAATTTTCGCCCCCTCCCCCACCCTATGATCCACTTCCGCTTCCATGGTTCCATCCACTGCCAGATCCACTCCCAGATATCTAAAACACTTCACTTCCTCCAGTTTTTCTCCATTCAAACTCACCTCCCAATTGACTTGACCCTGAACCCTACTGTACCTAATAACCTTGCTCTTATTCACATTTACTCTTAACTTTCTTCTTTCACACACTTTACCAAACTCAGTCACCAGCTTCTGCAGTTTCTCACATGAATCAGCCACCAGCGCTGTATCATCAGCGAACAACAACTGACTCACTTCCCAAGCTCTCTCATCCCCAACAGACTTCATACTTGCCCCTCTTTCCAAAACTCTTGCATTCACCTCCCTAACAACCCCATCCATAAACAAATTAAACAACCATGGAGACATCACACACCCCTGCCGCAAACCTACATTCACTGAGAACCAATCACTTTCCTCTCTTCCTACACGTACACATGCCTTACATCCTCGATAAAAACTTTTCACTGCTTCTAACAACTTGCCTCCCACACCATATATTCTTAATACCTTCCACAGAGCATCTCTATCAACTCTATCATATGCCTTCTCCAGATCCATAAATGCTACATACAAATCCATTTGCTTTTCTAAGTATTTCTCACATACATTCTTCAAAGCAAACACCTGATCCACACATCCTCTACCACTTCTGAAACCACACTGCTCTTCCCCAATCTGATGCTCTGTACATGCCTTCACCCTCAATCAATACCCTCCCATATAATTTACCAAGAATACTCAACAAACTTATACCTCTGTAATTTGAGCACTCACTCTTATCCCCTTTGCCTTTGTACAATGGCACTATGCACGCATTCCGCCAATCCTCAGGCACCTCACCATGAGTCATACATACATTAAATAACCTTACCAACCAGTCAACAATACAGTCACCCAATTTTTTATTAAATTCCACTGCAATACCATCCAAAACTGCTGCCTTGCCAGCTTTCATCTTCCGCAAAGCTTTTACTACCTCTTCTCTGTTTACCAAATCATTTTCCCTAACCCTCGCACTTTGCACACCACCTCGACCAAAACACCCTATATCTGCCACTCTATCATCAAACACATTCAACAAACCTTCAAAATACTCACTCCATCTCCTTCTCACATCACCACTACTTGTTATCACCTCCCCATTTGCGCCCTTCACTGAAGTTCCCATTTGTTCCCTTGTCTTACGCACTTTATTTACCTCCTTCCAGAACATCTTTTTATTCTCCCTAAAATTTAATGATACTCTCTCACCCCAACTCTCATTTGCCCTTTTTTTCACCTCTTGCACCTTTCTCTTGACCTCCTGTCTCTTTCTTTTATACGTCTCTCATTCAATTTCATTTTTTCCCTGCAAAAATCGTCCAAATGCCTCTCTCTTCTCTTTCACTAATACTCTTCTTACTTTTTTTTTTTTTTTTTTTTTTGATGTCTCCTGCGTTTGCGAGGTAGCGCAAGGAAACAGACGAAAGAAATGGCCCAACCCACCCCCATACACATGTACATACATACGTCCACACACGCAAATATACATACCTACACAGCTGTCCATGGTTTACCCCAGACGCTTCACATGCCCTGATTCAATCCACTGACAGCACGTCAACCCCGGTATACCACATCGATCCAATTCACTCTATTCCTTGCCCTCCTTTCGCCCTCCTGCATGTTCAGGCCCCGATCACACAAAATCTTTTTCACTCCATCTTTCCACCTCCAATTTGGTCTCCCACTTCTCCTCGTTCCCTCCACCTCCGACACATATATCCTCTTGGTCAATCTTTCCTCACTCATTCTCTCCATGTGCCCAAACCATTTCAAAACACCCTCTTCTGCTCTCTCAACCACGCTCTTTTTATTTCCACGCATCTCTCTTACCCTTACGTTACTTACTCGATCAAACCACCTCACACCACACATTGTCCTCAAACATCTCATTTCCAGCACATCCATCCTCCTGTGCACAACTCTATCCATAGCCCACGCCTCACAAAAATACAACATTGTTGGAACCACTATTCCTTCAAACATACCCATTTTTGCTTTCCAAGATAATGTTCTCGACTTCCACACATTCTTCAAGGCTCCCAGGATATATATATATATATATATATATATATATATATATTTTTTTTTTTTCTTTTTTGCTTTGTCGGTCTCCCGTGTTTGCGAGGTAGCGCAAGGAAACAGACGAAAGAAATGGCCCAACCCACCCCCATACACATGTATATACATACGTCCACACACGCAAATATACATACCTACACAGCTTTCCATGGTTTACCCCAGACACTTCACATGCCCTGATTCAATCCACTGACAGCACGTCAACCCCGGTATACCACATCGATCCAATTCACTCTATTCCTTGCCCTCCTTTCACCCTCCTGCATGTTCAGGCCCCGATCACACAAAATCTTTTTCACTCCATCTTTCCACCTCCAATTTGGTCTCCCACTTCTCCTCGTTCCCTCCACCTCCGACACATATATCCTCTTGGTCAATCTTTCCTCACTCATTCTCTCCATGTGCCCAAACCATTTCAAAACACCCTCTTCTGCTCTCTCAACCACACTCTTTTTATTTCCACACATCTCTCTTACCCTTACGTTACTTACTCGATCAAACCACCTCACACCACACATTGTCCTCAAACATCTCATTTCCAGCACATCCATCCTCCTGCGCACAACTCTATCCATAGCCCACGCCTCGCAACCATACAACATTGTTGGACCCACTATTCCTTCAAACATACCCATTTTTGCTTTCCGAGATAATGTTCTCGACTTCCACACATTCTTCAAGGCTCCCAGGATTTTCACCCCCTCCCCCACCCTATGATCCACTTCCGCTTCCATGGTTCCATCCGCTGCCAGATCCACTCCCAGATATCTAAAACACTTTACTTCCTCCAGTTTTTCTCCATTCAAACTTACCTCCCAATTGACTTG
The DNA here is from genome assembly GCF_036320965.1 of Panulirus ornatus. Taxonomy (NCBI): domain Eukaryota; kingdom Metazoa; phylum Arthropoda; class Malacostraca; order Decapoda; family Palinuridae; genus Panulirus; species Panulirus ornatus. Next base: position 17,750,065 of record NC_092225.1, read on the forward strand.
ACCCTCAACCCTACTGTACCTAATAACCTTGCTCTTATTCATATATATATATATATATATATATATATATATATATATATATATATATATATATATGTATTTATGTATTTATGTATTTATTTATTTTATTTTGCTTTGTCGCTGTCTCCCGCGTTTGCGAGGTAGCGCAAGGAAACAGACGAAAGAAATGGCCCAACCCACCCCCATACACAATGTATATACATACACGTCCATACATGCAAATATACATACCTATACATCTCAATGTACACATATATATACACACACAGACACACACATATATACCCATGCACACAATTCACACTGTCTGCCTTTATTCATTCCCATCGCCACCTCGCCACACATGGAATACCATCCCCCTCCCCCCTCATGTGCGAGGTAGCACTAGGAAAAGACACACAAAGGCCCCATTCGTTCACACTCAGTCTCTAGCTGTCGTGTATAATGCACTGAAACCACAGCTCCCTTTCCACATCCAGGCCCCACAAAACTTTCCATGGCTTACCCCAGATGCTTCACATGCCCTGGTTCAATCCAGTGACAACATATTCATGCTTGCTGCTTCCATTTATTCCCGTGCTGAACAGCACAAGAGATTCCTTAGATAATCTTGTGACAGACCTGTTCTATGATATTAGACAAGGCCATCTATTTAATTTGAGAGTGTCTGTTAAATTTTTGGAATGCTGCTTTATCAATCCTGTCTTTAAAAAATGGATAAGCACAGGTAAACTTAAGCATGTTGATGGTAATAAGTTATATAGAAAATGAGTTGTATAGGCAAAGGTATATTATAAAATCCAATATGAAAGCATTAATTGGTACTAAAATTATACAAAGATTTTACGTGTAGTCAGTAAAACATAATGTAATTTTTCTGCTAGATCCCATTTGCTGTATCTCAAAATTTGGTAAAATTCTTTAAATTAGAGCAGTATGGTGCACTAGTTGGAGCTGTTCAAAGAAGCTGCATTGCAACTCTTAACCCTTAAATTGTGCAACTGATCATAAAGGACTCTCTGCAGCATGTAGAAAATGAAGAAATCAGAAAAATATATATTCATTAAATGACACATGTAATTTATATAGTCATTGCAAAAGTATTTTGTATCAAGACAATTCTGAATTTGGTGACGAGGTAAAATTCTTGGTCAATTAGGCCTAAAATTGCAAGAAAAATTTTTCATTGCAGGCCTGTTTCTGGTAAAAAATGATATGCTTATCAGAGAGATAAATGAACTGTTTCCTTGTCTAAATATATCTTTAAAAATATTAATCATCATTATGTTTGGAATGACTGCAACTCTTCAGCAGTGTTGTGCTGATTATATAACTGAAATGTTTAAAATATGTGAAAATGAGAATTTTGTAGAGCTAAGTGTAAGAGCATGGAGGAAATAGAAAGAAAAAAAAAATCTGAAAATTAAAATATTTTAATAGTTAAACAGGTGGGCTTACTACATATATCCATACAAATGTACATATATACTGATTTATGTATGTTTCACGGTAAATCATTGAGCACTTTGTGATTCGAAGATATGTATAGGTATATATGTTAAGATGTTTATGTTTTGTCTAAGAATGTGATTCAATTATAAACTTTATTCTTATATTTGCATAAAACAAATGGCATGGCATGCTAGGTGAAGTGTTACTGTTTTCCATTTGCATATTGTAATATGCTTTGTTTTCTTATCCATTATTGTTTTCTAAGTGTGATTTGTGTTTTGTTTGTAAACTTGTCTGCTTGTTTCTTTAAGTAGCATATTTTGTTTGTTGTATATATTTTGTGTTTATAATACTATGTAGCTGTCTCCCGCTTTAGCGAGGTAGCGCAAGGAAACAGACGAAAGAATGGCCCAACCCACCCACATACAAATGTATATACATACACCTCCACACACGCACATATACATACATATACATTTCAACGTATACATATATATACATACAAAGACATGTACATATTTACACGTAGATAATTCATACTTGCTGCCCTTATTCATTCCTGACGCCACCCTGCTACATATGAAATGATAACCTCCTCCCCCCTGCATGCGCGCAAGGTAGTTCTAGGAAAAGACAACAAAGGCCACATTCGTTCACACTCAGTCTCTAGCTGTCATGTATAATGCACCAAAACCACAGCTCCCTTTCCACATCCAGGCCCCACAAAACTTTCCATGGTTTACCCCAGATGCTTCACATGCCCTTTTTTAATCCATTGACAGCACGTTGACCCCGGCACACCACATCATTCCAATTCACTCTTTTCCTTGCACACCTTTCACCCTCCTGCATGTTCAGGCCCAGATTGCTCAAAATCTTTTTCATTCCCTCCCTCCACCTCCAATTTGGTCTCCCACTTCTCGTTCCCTCCACCTCTGACGCACACGTCCTCTCTGTCAATCTTTCCTCACTCATTCTCTCCATGCGACCGAACCATTTCAAAACGCCCTCTTCTGCTCTCTCACCTACACTCTTTTTATTAACACACATCTCTCTTTACTCTTTCACTACTTACCCGATCAAACCACCTCACACCACGTATTGTCCTCAAACATCTCATTTCTAACACATCCACCCTACTCCGCACAACCCTTTCTATAGCCCATGCCTTGCAACCATATAACATTGTTGGAACCACTATTCCTTCAAACATACCCATTTTTTGCTTTCCAAGATAATGTTCTTGCCTTACACACATTTTTCAACACTCCCAGAACTTTAATCATCCCCTCCCTCAATGTGACTCACTTTCGCTTCCATAAATAAGCAGGTGCAGAGGGGGTTCGTTGAGTGGCCTCATGCCTCAGCCCTTCTGCCCAGAAATTGTCATGAAATATTCAAAAATGCCCTTTTCTCGTATTCTTTACACATTGCTGTCTACATATGTGTGTGCTTTTTAATGATTGGTAGCAACTTATTCTCTCCTCAGCTTTAAGAAGGAAAACATCATCATCAGGGGGAAAAATCAAAACATTTTTCAATACAATATTTAATTACATTTCAATGAAGTCTTCCTAACTTTGAATAATTCTTACTGCACGATTTTTTTTTTTTTTTGCTCAGGAAACTAGTAAGAAGGCAGATTCAAGTACAGTCCACTGCTAGATATATCAGAAACCAATGACATTGTTACAATACACACAACAAATACATATGAAAAAGCCTTATCTTACTCAAACTTCTTAAGGCATGCTTTCATTCATTGTTAGTTAAATGTATTTCATTAAAATTCACTAAAATACATGCTGTATCATGCACAATACAACAGTATTTTGCTAAGAGAAATAACTCGCTAGTAAGTTCTGTCTCAAGAATGCTACCAACTTTGTCATAAAATGAATTATGAGATTATGACAAGATATGAAAGTATTGAAAGCTGAGGGAAATTCTGTGGGAATGTTATGTAAGAAACACTCGGAATTCAACACTTCACAAAAATATGTTTCTCACTAAGTGAGGTGTAAATTTGTATGATACAGACTTATTATTGAAAGACAGTCGACTTGCAGCACTAACATGTAAGATTTTTTTATGTTCAAAAGAAGTTAAAGATTAATAATGACAAAACTTTCCTGGGGAATAGCTTTTTGAGACGGTTACAGTTCTCACTATAATTGGTGCAATCAAAGTTTAGGGTCATTTTAATCATACAAAATGCTCAATATTTTTTTCTTATACTATTCAAAGTGGTTATTAAGCTGATAGATGGCACCAGTGGGTCAGATGCCATTTTGCTTACTGGTTTATCACAAAGGAACAAATTAAGAAAAAAATTTGATGCCTCAGACTTTAGACATGACTCTAGATATATTCATGCCACTGAATATGACCTTCATTTCCTTCTAGTAGCTATATTTTTTGAGATAAAATACTTATCAATAAATGTACCACTCATGAGCATAGTTCTAAGAAGAGCTTCAAGTGTGTTTTTCCACACAATGGCAACAAATATGGATCACTCCCAATAAGATGACTGAACAGCAGGAAACAATTGCCCTGGTCTTGCAGGAGACATCATACCATGATCACCAATGGCTAATCTGTGTAGATCTTAAGATGGTGACTTTTCTCCTGGGTCAGCAGAGTGGATACACCAAGTACCCCTGCTTTATCTGTCTCTGGGATAATAGAGCTACGGATAAGCATTGGGAGAGAAAACATGATGGTTGGAGAAAAGAATGCAATCGCAGAACCCTTTGTTGACAGAGATGATTTTACCTACACTGCAAATGAAACTTGGTTTAATGAAACAGTGTGTGAAGGCTTTAAACAAATGGGACTGCTTTGACTACATATGCAAAAAACAATGGCCTCAGAGAAAACATGGTGGTTGGAGAAAAGAATGTAATTGCAGAACCCTTGGTTAACAGAAATATTATTTTACCACCACAGCACATCAAGCAATGTTTAATGAAACAGTTTAGGAAGGCTTTGAAGAAAGAAGAGGCCTCCTTTGAGTACATATGCAGAAAATTTCCAGTGCTGAGTATGGAGAAGTTAAAGGCAGGTATTTTCGATGGGCCACAAATCGGGGAACTCGTGAAAGATTCAGTGAACAATGCCAAGGAAGATGCATGGTCTTCGTTCACTCTGGTTGTAAGAAATTTTCTTAGGAACCATAGAGTAGATACCTACTCTGAACTAGTGAACATGCTTTCTTCTTTCTGTCAACTTTCTGAGCATCAAAGTGGATTATCTATGCAGACACTTGAATTATTTCCCAGACAACCTTGGTGACCTAAGTGAGGAACAGGGTGAACAATTCCACCAAGATTTAAGAACCATGGAAGAAAGATACTGGGGATACCCATATGATGGCAGATTACTCCTGGACCATTCAATGTGATTGTCCTGGGGCAGCTCACCGAAAGAAGTCTTTGAAATGTGAGATGTCTGAGTAAATGATATATAACTTTCTATGCTTGTTTCACCACCATCTGATTCTATGGATGTGATTTAATCATGAATAAACAAATTCTACTTGTATGAAGCCTTTTTTTTTATCCGAAAGGCAATAATGATTTATATGCATAGCAATTACAAGTATAACATATCTCGATAACCAGAGCTGATAGAGAAGAACAGATGGCATATTTAGAATTAGTGACAAAAATTTACCTAAAAAAGGCCTAATATCTCAGGCACCAAATTCTGTGTAACCCTGTGAATTATAGGCATTTTCCCCATGTTCCACCACTGGGGCTATGCTAAGGCAGAAGAGGATCAGGGGAACTAAGGGACAAAGCCTCCTAATTAAGGTTTAGCATGACCTTTTTCATTATGGTGATGTGTATGAGCTATTCTGAGACCTTAGTAAACTTGGAATTTTATTGTTCTTTTCACTGATCAAAACCAAAATTTATATGACCCTTGATAGAAAAACTTTTACTTACTTTAGGGAAAGTTAATAAATGCAGTAACTGAGTGGAAATGAGGGAAATCACATTGGCAAAATACTGCTTGATCCATCAGTTCCAACTTGTTGGCAAAATCTCGGCATAAACTATTTTCATATGCATAATCATAAAACAAAAATTTAAATAACAATTTACATACTGCTATGGCACTCTTTAGTTACATTTCACTTAGTGTGAGACACCAGTGATAGAAAGAGGAAAAGTACATTTATAGATTTAAAAAGTACGAGGCAATATAAACAAACTAGCTTAAATATGATTTGAATATTTACAATATAGGTCATCTAGCTAACCTATGTTGATAACAGAGTAAACAGGTCTGTCATGAAAAACTAAACATAATTCATTCTTAATTAACATTTTGGAGAGTCTCCATCATACTTTTGCATCAAAAGTTTATCTAACAGAAACAAAAAAATTCCAAATATGATTAAACAAAACATCAGAACTATTCAATAAATCTAATTTTTTTTATCACTCTATTCTGAATAGACTATATGATGGTCTGTCATTTTTTTAATGCTTAATTTCCTTTCCTGCTATAGCGAGGTTATATTGTACATAAGTGTCTCGTTTATCCAGGACTGTATATCATGTATCAAATATGAAAGATCTATCTAAGAAGGCTGTTTATTTTTACAATACTCCCTTCCAAAGAAGAAATGGGATTGGATTCTTAGGAAAAAATAGGACCATGAATGTTAATAACTTAAGGACTAGGGAAAAGTGCAATTCTTCCATTCCTTATGCCTGAGTTATTTAAAGGGTGCTTCTGGTGGTAGCAGATTGGATTGAGGTGCAAAGGAGATCTGGGGTAAGACACATGCCTTGAAATGGTTTGGTTATAAAGAATGGATACATGATGATAGGGTTGTAAATATAGATGCATAGAACAGTAAAAATAGATATATATACACAGTTGTATCAATTAACATTGGAGTTAAATTTATGAAAACTGACTCTTAAGTGAAAAGAATTTAGATGAATCCATTTTCCCAGCAGTAATCCATATATCAAAGCTAGTTATCTTCTTTGGAATCTACTTAAGAACAGCTTTTGTGATAATTTTCTGTAATAAAAACAATATCAGTTGCCAATCAGCATAACATATTATGTGAACTTGTATAAATGTTACTGAAATATAAAGTATAAATGATGTGAACAATTAGGATTATCCTTGCTATAAAGATAGCTGTTGCTTCTTTGATGAGCTAGAGAGCTAGCTTATCCTCTTCCCTCACAATTACTTCATTTCCTGACTTTCTTCAGAGTCTATGTTATTTTTCACCCTATACCTATATCTTATTTATCATCAATATGGCTTTTGTTGTGTGTGGCATGTGATACTGATCCTCTCAGGGATTTTGGTGAATCTTTTGACATTTTTTTTCATACATATTCGCCATTTCCTGCATTAGTGAGGTAGTGTTAAGAACAGAGACTGAGCCTTAGAGGGAATATCCTCGCTTGGAACTATTCCTTCTTTTGGAAAATTAAAAATGAGAGGGGAGGATTTCCAGCCCCTAGCTCTTTCCCCTTTTAGTCGCCTTCCACAACACGCAGGGAATACGTGGGAAGTATTCTACGAAACAATTATCATGGGTTGGTATAAGTGTTTCCTTCCTGAATTTCCTTCCTTTGGCTTTCCTTCTTTCTGTTCTTTATGGTATAGCTTCCTTCCTAATTGATCTATCATGATAGATGGTTGATCTATCATGATAGATGCATATGGAGCAAAAGTCAACAGTGGGGTCCCATGGGGTTCTGTTGAATGGCTTATCCTCTTTCTTCTATCCATTCTTTTGCCAGTAATTCCACTTTACATTACTCAACTTGCTTTCCTTGTACTCTTCACTCCAACTCATTATTTTCTCACACTGAACATTCTCCTCTCTTAATTCAGACCTGTGCAGCATCTCAAAATAAAGAAACAGTAGCCTAGTTAAATTAAACACTGGAAGAAGCACTATAAATATCTCTTTCCAAATCTCACTTGTTTCCCCATTATAGAACTATATTAAAAAATGCTACAGTCCAATACTGCAGTTATATACACATGAGTATGTTTATAGGTGCCAATAGTGTTTCTTTGGAAGCAGCTATAACAAGTGTTATTTGTCTGTTTATGGATTATCGCTCAAATACCTGGGTTGACTTTTCTTCCATCTCTCACTTCCGAAGAGTGGAATCAGAACTCTTAGATTATCATCTCTCTTCAACCTTCCCTTACTGTGATGCTGTTGCACACTCTGTTCTACAAGCATTATTTTGGCAACTGCTCTCATGTGCTAAGGGAATGTGTCCTAACCACTATTGACTGAACTCATGTGGAAACCTTCCACATAAGGAATGATCAGTATGATAACTCATTTCTATGAAAATCAAAGCCATGGATATCTTCCTTTTTTCATATTCCTTCATCCTATAACCTTTCTCCCTTTTCTTCCTTCTTTTATCTTTCCCACCTTGAGAGTCATGTCTACAAACACCACAGGAGCTCAAATTAATCTTTTTCACATCATTTTTCTCATGCTTCAGTTTTCCTTTCATTTGAGATGACCATAAAAACTATAAAAACAAAAGGAAAAATGGATAGAGAGACATAATTAGATATGGAGAGAAAGACATAATTAGACAGATATAGATACTGGATAAATGAGATATTAATGTACATTTCTAGGGATAACATACAAATATATATATACATATATATATCAAAGCATAGTTACACGTATGAAAAGAATGAATTAAATACCTGCCAGCTAAAGCAGAGCACAGTACTCTTGGAAGTGTGGCAAACTATGATTTTTTTAAGAGAAAAGTCACATTTTAAAGTTGTTAATTCTTTTTTATAAATGACTATGCTACCAGTATCTACAATAATGGACAGAAGACAGAATTTTCTCTATCACAGTAAGATCTACAATGAGCAATGACATCAAAATTTATCATCAACAAATTCTATAAACCTCAAAAGATAACAGCAATCCCTACAACAGCAAATAAATTATGAAATATGCTTAACATCCTCAAAGAAATTTAAGACATTTTTGGTACCTGTAAGATTTAGACATACAAACATAAAAACAGGGAAGACAAGTTATCAGTCGCAGTTTAACATGACTGACATGATTCATTTCGATCTTGTACCTTCATGTTTTCTTTATCTGTGGCCAGTATAATGCAAATGCCACTGGGTACCCATGAAAAGATTTCCAAAAAGAAAATGACAAAGCAGCAAATGCATTAATCTATAGGTATTCAAATAATTTCTAACTCCTGCATTATACTGTCACCAAAGGTTTTATTCACTACATAAAGTATGTTTGAGAAAAATAATTAACACCTTTTCCATATTAAACACGGTGGATCAAGTGCATACATCCCCATAATTTACTATTTGTACCCGCTGCTTGCTGCTTACACTGAAGAGTGAGAAAGTTAAAAAAGTTTTGCCAGTTATTAGAATGTCGTAATCATTCGAGATGCACATAAAGTTGATTCACTGGTCAGACTTCTCCATTCACCCTTACACACAAAATAGAACAACTGAACATAATCAAAACATAAGTTCTAAAGTATGAAGAAATACTATTTCTTGCAGAGCATAAGAGAGGGAGAGAGAGCACTTAGACACATGGGATCAAAATGTACCTCTATGGGGTGCATCCACCTGGATTTCTTCCTATTTCACTTCTGAAGACACATAACAATCATACTGATGGCATCTCCTGGCTACCAACCTTCATCATTCACTACCCAGAGGAGCCTATGCCCTGGAACTGTTATTGCTTTTTTGTTATGAGCAGAGTGGAAGGAAGGGATGGGAAAATACTTAGTTACTCATGGGTATGTGCCTTTAGGAGAAAAATGTTTTTCATCTATACCATAAAACCTATATTTCTTACCTGAGGACTGTGCCCTTTAAGCATCAAAGGGCATATCAACATGAAAGAGCTGAAACCTTAAAGTGACAATTTGACTAACAATCTAGATCATTCTTCTCTGAAGGCAGCATATTCAAAAGGTTGAGGCAACCAAAGTTAAGCACATGTATCATTAAATAAAACTGTTTGTCTTTTGTTCTACCTCTTAGCAGCAAATTTCATCAAATGGAAAATTCGCTAAGAAAGCTGAAGTTGAACCCACTTTTATATAATGGCCTCTAGAAGTCCTTCCTGGTTGTGAGAGAGGCACCAGCTACTAAATACAACATGAAATGTTCCTTGATGACAAAGGCTTGTTACAAGAACTTGAAAGAACACAAGAACATTCATCTATACAGTTTTTTGGGAGACATTGAATCTAAAGTGTCTTGACAGCACAAAGCTTGCATCTAATATATATTAGCTTTAATTGTGAAATCAACCATCTATCCCTTGTTTACTTTGAAGAATATATGTGAGAAATACTTAGAAAAACAGATAGATTTGTATGTAGCATTTATGGAACTGGAGAAAGCATATGATAGGGTTGATAGAGATGCTTTGTGGATTGTCTTAAGAATACATGGTGTGGAGGGGGTAAGCTGCTAGAAGCAGTGAGTTTTTACAAAGGGTGTAAGGCATGTGCATGAGTAGGAAGATAGGAGAGTGATTGGTTCCCAGTGAAGGTTGGTCTGCAGCAGGGGTGTGTGATGTCCCCATGGTTATTTAACAGTTTATTAATGGGATGTGAGGAAGGTAAAAATGCAAGAGTTTTGGTGAGAGGGATGAGTTTGCAGTCTATGGGGGATGAGAGGGTCTGGGAAGCGAGTCAGTTCTTGTTTGCTGATGATACAGCACTGGTGGCTGATTTGAGTGAGAAGCTGCAGAAGTTGGTGAGTGAGTTTGGAAAAATTGTGTAAAAGGTGAAAGTTGAGAGTAAATGTGAATCAGAGCAAGGTTATTAGGTTCAGTAGGGTTGAGGGACAAGTTAGTTAGGATGTAAGTTTGAATGGAGAAAAATTGGAAGTGAAGTGTTTTAGATATCTGGGAGGGGACTTGGCAGCAAATGGAACCATGGAGGTGGAAGTGAGTCATAGGGAGGGGATGAAGGTCCTGGGAGCAATGAAGAATGTGTGGAAAGAAAGAACATTATCCTGGAGCAAAAATGGGTATGTTTGAAGGAACTGTAGTTCCAACAATATTATATGGTTGTGAGGTATGGACTATAGATACGGTTGTATGGAGGAGGGTGGATGTGTTAGAAATGAAGTGTTTGAGGACAATATGTGGTGTGAGGTGGTGCGATTGAGTAAGTAATGAAAGGGTAAGAGAGACGTGTGGTAATAAAAAGAGTGTGGTTGAGAGATCAGAAGAGGGTGTGTTGATAAGGTTTGGACAAAAGGAACGAATGAGTGAGGAAAGGTTGACAAGAGGATATATGTGTCTGAGGTGGAGGGAACAAGGAGAAGCGGGAGACCAAACTGGAGGTGGAAGGATGGAGTGAAAAAGATTTTGAGCGATATAAGCCTGAACATGCAGGAGGGTGAGAGGTGTGCAAAGAATAGAGTGAATTGGAACACTGTGGTATACCAGGGACAGTGTGTTGTAATAGGACTGAACTAGAGCATGTGAAACATCTGGGATAAACCATGGAAAGGTCCGTAAGGCCCGCATGTAGATAGAGAGCAGTGATTTTGGTGCATTATGTATGACAGCCAGAGACAGTGGCCTTTTTTTTGCCTGTTTTCCTGGCACTACCTTGCTGACATGGGGTGGCGATGCTGTATGTATATGTATATGTCTGTTTATGTGTATGTATATGTAGGCATATGAGTATATACTGATATGTATATGTACATGTATGTATATGTGTGTACTTATGAGTGGATGGGTCTTCCTTCGTCTTTCGTGGTGCTACCTCACTAAATCAGGAAAAGGCGATCAAGTATAAGGTTGACAAAGAGGATATTTGTGTCAGAAGTGGAAGGAATAAAGAGACTGGGGAGACCAAAGTGGAGCAATTGGGGCCTGAACATGCAGAAGGGTGAAAGGTGTGCACGGAATAAATTGAAATGGAAAGATGGAGTTTACTGGGGTTGGTGTGCTGTCAACAGACTGAACCAAGACACTTGAAGCATCCTGTGCAAACCATGAAAAGGTCTCTGGGGTTTGGTTGTGGATAAGGAACTGTGGTTTTGGTGCAGTACATATGACAGCTAAGGAATGGATGTGAGTGGATATGGCCTTTCCTTTTTGTCTGTTCCTGTTGCTACCTTGCTAACACGAGTGAGGAGAGAGTGCTGAAATACTTAGGCATATGGGAAGTATGAGCAAGGAAAGGTTGACAAGGAAGATATATGTGTCAGAAGTGGAGGGCACAAGGAGGATAGGAGACCAAAATGGAGACAAAAGGATGGAGTGAAAAAGATTTTGAGTGATCAGGGCCTGAACTTGCAGAAGGATAAAAGGCCTGCATGGGATAGAGTGAATTGGAATGATGTGGTGTAGAGAGGTTTAACAAATGATATGCTGAAGAAGATGTATGGCAATACAGCTGAAGGTATATGGAGAGAAAAAAAGGTATATGGAGCAAAAAAGAAAGAAGTATCAATATTACTTTGGAAGCCTAAGTTCACTTCAGCACACTGGATGTATGCTAAGGATGTGTGTAAGTGAGCTTAGAAGCTGTATGCATATGATCCACCCTACATTAACAGGGAAGGAATTTTTTTTTAAGATATATACTGGACAAACAAGTGGATAGAATAGAATCCTGAAGATGTGTTTGTTACATTAAAATCTATGAATGAATACAATTCATGTATTCTTCCAACATCATCTTTTCCTAGAACCCTACTTCCACTTTTAACTTTCTCTTCTCCTATCCTACCCATCTACTCATGTCCCCCCCTCACAACAGTCCTCCTCCTAAATCATTATTTCAGGTTAGGTTTCATTTACAATGATTTCAAATCCATCTAACTTGAATTTTATGGCTATGAGGAGCAAACACACCTACAATCTACTATCTCTTTTCTGTATAACCAACTTAATCCTCCCCTAGATATGCCTTTCATTCCGATTAGTTCAAATGTTCCATAAGCCATGGCCCCCTCTCAAACCTAACTTTAATCAACCATCCTTATCAAAATATTAACCTCACCACTGAAGTTTAAAATTTTTCACTCATTTCTCTCAGTAATATATTCAGTCTTATGAATCTGTAATTTTTATCGCACATGATTGCACCTAAAACCATGGCAATATGCATCTCAAGACAGAAAGAATTTCAGCTGTGCTGGGGTATGCATATATGTACAGTCAGCCCCCAATTTTGGAAATACATGGAAGAGAGGGTTATTATGGTGACTTACATATTATACTGAAAGTCACACCACAGCCCCTTTACAATTAAAAATTTACATATTTTTGATTAATAGAATTGCAATTTTTACACAGAAAAAAAGAGTTTTCAAGAATAATTGTCCATGACTGATGTAAATAAATAACTGATATATATTCATATCAACACTGATACTACAAGCCTGACAAATAGTCTAACAAATTACCTTTGAGAATATAAAACATTAAAAGGAGTGATGTCATAGGGTAAAATATTTCTGTCAATTATTTTCTGTAATAATTCTTACCTCAATAGAAATTTCAAAGTACACGATACATATTGCAGCACTTTTGTATGAATAGTTTTCCCCTTGAATACAGTTATAAACAAAACAAACTGGCAATAAATCACTCTGTCCTCTTTGTATTTCTAATTCTGAGCTATATGTCCTTAAAATCAATGAAAAAGATTCCTTGATGAGCTTACATTTTTGCGATTATGTAAAACAATACATCAATTATTGCTCTAAAGAAATTTCTAATTTTGTTACCTGATCCCTACATGAGGAATTATTAGCCTGAAGATTAGTAATGATGCAAATCCACTTTGCTATCTATTTTCATCATAATTCAGCAAAGGATACGTTTTTGACAATTAAGGGCAAAACACATGAACAAAGGCTTGGTTGATTAGGATTTTCTGTTGGAGGGTTTACTGCATAACAATTTTCTAGAAATCTATTCTATAACAATAATTTTAGGAACACAATGTAAAAGAGTTTTCTGAGAATAATGAACTTGAAACTTTTATATTTGTCTTACTACAATTCAACTACAGAGAACATGTTAACCTGATGTTACAGCTTACACTGACTGTACAGGCTGTAAGGCACCCTAAGAAATTAAACATATCTGACAACTTCCACTCTTAACTAATAACTAATAATTATAAAAGCAAACATAAAATTATCCCACATATTTCAGTTACCACATTACAGAAATGACTATAGATTATGATGCAAGGTTACCTTTCAGATGATTACTACAAACAGTTGCTGTTATAAGCATCAAGGTGAGGGAAGCCTGCATACGTTGCGGACATCCATTACAGCTATCACCAGCCTGAAAATTAGCTGAAGTTAGACTATTTCCAATTTTATCGCATGTTATGATATTTTCCATACTCTCATATGCTTACCTGAGGTAAGCATGACAAATGTATGAATACTGGATAAGATCATCATCTTTTTCACTTCTACTGTTGTCTTTATTTCCCTCAAAAACTAAAAAAAGTAAATGATAGAGAAAATCACTTCTACTGTAAGAGGCCTCTTTCCGTACTTTGACATAAGGTACATAGATAAGTATCAGATGTCATGTGATAAAGATATCACCTGTTACTGACTAACTTCTGGACTAACCCAATAAAATTCTAAGGTACACCTGCTCAACCAATAAAATAAACACTGTTTGCAAAGAAACCAATCATGAAATATGATTGATGAAATCTAATCTGAGAAAGTACGGATAGTAAGGATAGTAAGGATAAACAGCAAAGTAAGGATAAACAGCAAAACAGAAGTAAGGATAAACAGCAAAAGTAGGCCAAAGCATGATTATTATCTATTGGAAAATAAGCTACTCAATTCTGTATGTAAAAGAAACCTAAGATTCAACACTGTACCTAACCAGTCATCATACTTCCATACCAGAAAAAAGGGTTAAAGAGGCATTTTGTATGATGGCTAATACAAGTACACCACCAACCTTCTGGCACTCTTGGTTCCAAAGCCTTGCTGGATTAACCATTTTGCCGGACCAACTGTGGTCACGTAATAATAATTCATCAACACAACTTTAATGCACACTTTATTCGTGGAAATTCCATGATGGTTCTTGAATCTTTGAAGCCATGCTTCACTATAGTCATGCCCATGTTGTAATTCAAGTTTTTTATGGAACAACTTAGCCTGGTCCATTATCTTGCTACCTGACAAGTCCACTCTATCACTCTGACACTGCCAAAACCATTCCATCATCACTTGACTGTGCTCAGTACTCTTATACCATCTTTCACAGTTTTTCTAATCGTTAGTTGCTTCTTGGAATCGCTCTGTATAGAAATTCAATATTTTCTCCCTTTGCTTCTTTATATCATAAACAGTTGATGAACCAATACTTTAGATGTCACACATCTTAAGCACTGAAGCATCACAGTCCATTTTTTTCAACAGTTCTACTTTATCTTGGATTGATATGGACTGGTGTTTACGTTTGACACCACGAGTGACACTCTCCATGTCTTAGAAGCCACAGCTTGGGTTAGATTTAAGCAAAATAAGCTAAGAGTCTCACAGAATTGTGGTATCACCACCAAATGCAGTGTAAAGAATGTAAATAAGCACACCCTACACACACCGCCATCTGTGGCCACCGAGTAAACTAGTCTGGTGGCCGCAGTAATTTCAAGTTCCCTCATGTAATTTTGTCCAGACTAAAGGAGGTGCTGAACTATCAGCTGCCAGAAATTCAGTGGTGTACCTGTATTTGAATTACATCTAAATTAATTAATATGGAAATGTTTGGTAAACTATTCTATCTATCAATATATCTATCTGTATCTCTGATGCCTGTTCCTCTCTGGAACTCCCTCAAGGGGGTGGCCATGGCTATAGAGTCTCCAAAATTAGTGAACTCTGGTGCCATTTCTTAGTCTTTAATGCCTCGCCCTCAACAGGCCACTGGCATAGGACAAGTCTAGTGCAATGTTTGCAAAGGTTCCTAACTAATGTTCCAACTGACTACTTCTACCTAAAGTGTCAGTCTAATGTTCCTACTTACTACCTCTACCAAATGCTCCTACATACATGTTCCTACCTACTAATTCTTTCTATTGCTCCCACCATTTGCCAGAAGGCAGGGGTAGCACACAGCACTTACCACAAGAAAATGTAGAATTATAAAGAATGAAGTGTGAGTTCACTGTTGTCAATTGTTATGTATGACAATATGATTGAATCAAAACTGGCATTATACTTCCAAAGTCTGGTCAATGTACCTAAAGAAGCCCAAAAATTTAATTGCAAAAACATGGAGAAGGGCAATTACAATGGTATCTGAATTTAAAGAGCAAAGGTACAAAGAAAGGCCGAGAAGAAAAAAGGGGTGACTTGTGTACTGCCTTCAAGTTTCTTAATCAGTTGAACTACAATGAGTGAACAGTTCTTCATGAGATACAGTGACAGAGTATTCAGAGGTCATAGTAAAATTCGGCAAACTGGGGGATAGAAAGGACATGATGAAGTACCATCTATGTGTAAAGATTGTAAATGGTCAGAATACATCAAGTTATGAGATAATAAATGTCAGCAACATATAAATATCTACAAAACTACTTGATGGTAAAGTCAGCTCAAAAGATAGGGTCCCATAATGTAGAATTCTCTCCTCATACTAAGAATATATGCAATTACTCCCTCATCCCTATATGAGGTTTTCCTTCAGCAACAGCCTCTGGCATGTATCTTGGTGTTATACCCTTTTATGTCTGTCAAAGACATCTGTCACCTCTTATCTTCAATTAATAAAGAATTTTTTCCTCAATGCTACTTCAGGTGTTGGGAGAAATGCTGAGTCATTTCCTCCAATTAAGGTACAATATAATATGTGTGAGGGGCATAAGCAATCCAAGTTTGTATAAAGGTGGTAAGCCTTTTACTCCTTCCTTTTCCTTGGCATATTCATCAATGCAGAATTGTTGCTTATGGTGTTTTTACTTTGTTAGTCATGCTTAGTGAACATTTTGTTTCATATATGGTTCTATTCATAATGTCTCTGGGCAGCAATTATTGGGTACAGTCACAGTGTCATATGTTAGCAGTTGTGGTTAACTAACTTCAAAAAGGCAGCCTCTCTACCCAGGTAAAAGTCATGGTCCAATGGTAAAGATATGTGGCTATTATCCATGCGGTCCAGATCAACTTCACCATGTTGATTCATTTCTTACACCTAAAACTGGTATGATTTAGAGAAGTTTTGCTTGATGCCAGTGGAACACGTTCCCTGAACATGTCTTGCAGCACAGTGCTCTAAATTTTTCACAGAAGGTAAAATAGTCTCCTTTCCTTTATCTCAGGCATTTTGGAACTCAAGAAAAATCCATATTTCTGAGATCATCCAGAAAACTTGTGGATATAGAATTTGTTGATACACCTCAGTACCATTACCCCAAAAGCATTAAGTTTTCAATACTGTTACCTTAAAAGCATTCAGTCTTAACAGAAAAAGCTCTCAAAACATAAGTTTGAGTGACAGTTTGTCTGCAAAAAAGTTTTCTGTCTGAGTGTTTTCATCACTTTTCTTTTTACCTAACTGTACAACACTATACTGAGAGTGAGCTATACATTCAAAGGACTCCATTTCTTAAAATCTTTTAATATCATACAACTTTTGCAGTTGTTCATCATCTACATTCACAATCTCATCATTTGGGTTAAGCCATTCATCCCCACTCTCTTGCTACAGAGGTCCTTCTTTACATCCTTCCTAATGTGTTCTTTATTCTACTTTCTGTGACTTCTTGTTAACCAATCCTTGTTGACTTAAACTTGTTTACTCTCAATACTGTCAGTATAATCAATTCAGAAACTTGAAAGCTGCGTCTGCCCCTGTCCTTCTCTTCTACACTGTGGGCAAAAAATATTGGTTCTAACATCTACCAGTGACTTTACTCCTTTGTTTCTGGTAACACATGTCTGTTGCCTTTCAATTCTATATTTCATTTTTATGCTTCTGCATGTGCATTAACCAAACTTAAGACGTACAAATTTACTGAATATCTACATATCAATGTACTTAAACGTAATTCTAATATCAAACAATAGATACTTCACTTCTGTGAAAGGGTGTGCCTTATGCCACCTCCCATGTCCTTTCACATTTAGGTTTATGACATTCATAACTAGACCTCCTTTCATTGAGTCCTCTTACCAGTATTTTCCACTTGGTCAGGCTGAACTTCATTAGTAATATACTTCACCCACTTTGCAGCTTGTCTATGTCTTACTGTGAGATAATGCAATTATATATATCTATCTATTTATCTATATCTCTGATGCCCGTTTCCACCTGGAACTCCCTCAAAGGGTGGCCAAGGCAATAGTCTCCATACCTACAGAACTCCAATACTGCTTCATAACCTTTAGTGCTTCACCCTTAACAAGCAAATGGAAGAGGGCAACTCTAATGAAATATTTGTAGAGGCATCAACCAAATGTTCTTACTAACCACTAGTACT
Organism: Panulirus ornatus; assembly: GCF_036320965.1. Classification (NCBI taxonomy): domain Eukaryota; kingdom Metazoa; phylum Arthropoda; class Malacostraca; order Decapoda; family Palinuridae; genus Panulirus; species Panulirus ornatus. Next base: position 17,768,079 of record NC_092225.1, read on the forward strand.
TAATGTTCCTACTTACTACTACCTCTAACGTGTCTACCTAATGCTCCTGCCTAAAGGTACCTAACTACTACTACCTCTTATGTTTCTACCTAATGCTCCTGCCTAACTGTACCTACCTAGTACCTCTATCTATCGCTCCTACCATTTTGCCAAGAGGCAGGGTAAGCACATAGTGCTCAGTGCATGAAGATCTATAGTTATGAAGAATGGCTGTTGCAGTTAAGTGTTGTCAAGTGTCATGATGACAAAGAGAGATTGCATGTCTATGGACAGCAGTTCACATGTGGGTGAAGTTTAAAGAAAGACTGATAACTGGTTCACAGAAGTGCAACATGACAACCAATGAAGCACTGGCTCACTAAGCAGCCGTCACTAGCCCTCCCGATACACAGGTAGTACTGATATTACTGGTCATTGGCTGCCTACCATTTATGGTCCTTCCACACATCTTGCAGGATTTTAACAACACCCACAAGCATGCAAATCATTTCAATCCTTGAGGCAAAAAATCAGTGGTTACTTTGAACAGCCACAAAAACGAACCTTCCCTTCTACTCAAATATTTCTTTATTAACCAAAGGACTCCAATCTTTATGCATGTGACAAGACCTATTTCACTCATAACCTCATGTATGGGATAGTTTAAAATGTCTTCTCTTAGTCAACAAAATAATGAACCCACCCTTTGTTTTATCTAAACCAGAGCTTACTCTGTCATACAAGCCACACATGACCCTTTTTCTGTGGACCTATGTAGCCTCTTGATTTGTTAATTTTTATTTTGTTTCTCATCATCTTTGTTGTTTTGCGGGCATACTGCAATCAACATTGAAGGTCTGCTTTGTCCATCATCATCAAGAAGTCTCTGTCTGTCTATCTGTCCATCCATCCAATGTCCACCTGTCACCAGAAGTCACACATTAACCAGTAACTTTAAGAATTAGAACACAGAAAAGAGACGAGAAAAAACTGCAACACACTAACCGTTGAGTTATTTGCAAGGCAGCTTGTAGGTCGTTTTCTGAACCTGTCCTGATATGTGCAGGGTTCTAACACTGTTAATCGTCTTGGGTGAATGCTGGGTAGTTCAGAATTCATACCACACTCTTGTGCATTTATGTTCATTTCAACTGCAACCAGCATTGCATTGGTATCCTGTAATCTCTCGGCCCAAAACTATAAAAGTACAAGTAAATTAATCTATGGTGTCTTTGTTCATTAACACTATAATACTACATGTACTAATATGTAGTTATGCATTGCATCCCTGTACAAACTATCTATCTATTATAACAAAACATACAGCCTTCCATTATTTAGCAGCAAACAAGTGCCTGATTATATAAAAATAAATGGGGCATTGCAAAAATATCAATGAAAATCATATAGATTAAATATAGTTTTCAGAACACCATTCCACCAGCAGCAATCACTTAAAAAATGCTTGATTACACTTTTCTAAGGTTGAGTAAGGTAAATTTCTCAGGCTGATATTGTACTTATTTGTGAAAACAAAATATATACAAGAAAATAAAAGTTGGACTTCTAAAATCTGACCTAACTAAACTGGGTATAATATCCTTTAAGTAGCTTGCACCTATCCTATTGAGATATTCTGTCCAAATCAAAGTACACATAGACAGTTGTAACTAGATAAGATCTAGACAGAGCAAGAAAAAAATGGAGTGGATTTCAATGAAGTCATTTAGTACAGGAATGCATTTAGTCATGAAGAAAGGATATTTCTGATAAAAAGCAGGAAGAACATAAGAGACAACATAAGATATAAGAAAGAACTTTTGAGGGCCACTGCTGTTGATGAAGAGAGAGGGAAGACTGATCAATCAACTACCTCATAATACACTTGCCATAGAGGAAACTAGATGAGAGAAATAAGTGAGGGAAATATGCCAAAGAGGGGACAATGGAGGTCATACCCTAATACCATTCCCTGTAAAAAGCATATGATATATTGAAGGATCTTTCTTTTTCTTTTCATACTATTCGCCATTTCCCACATTAGTGAGGTAGCATTAAGAACAGAGGACTGGGCCTTAGAGGGGATATCCTCACCTGGCCCCCTTCTCTGTTCCTTCTTTTGGAAAATTAAAAAAAAAAAAAAAAAAACGAAAGGGGAGGATTTCCAGCCACCCGCTCCATATTGAAGGATACAGCATGTAATTCCTGATGTCTCTCAAACAGGGTGACCAAACATTAGTTGCAAGGGAAAGGATATTGCGTAAATCTCAACTTGTGAAAGCCATAGTGATGATCCTCTGTTAACTTCCACTTACGTAATCTATCCAATGCAGAAGTCTACCCCTCACTCCTGCTCTTCAGCAACCTCCTACATGGCACAGTGTCCAGTGATTTCTGGCAGTCCAGAAACACAGTACGGTCATCCTTCTCTCTCTTGTCTAAAACTGAGCATACTCTATCACAGAAGGCTAGGAAAGTTGTTACACAAGCCCTCCTTTCCATGAATTACTGTTGTGTCTCAATAAAGTAGTCATCCATTTTCTCCACTGCTTTAAAGACCTCACCTGTCCCATCATATTAGTGTTTGGGCTATGGTGTCCTCCAGTATAAAAACACTCCTACACTAATAAATTTCTAGATCATCTTAAATAATTCTTCCCTGTGAATTCCTCAGCCTAATCAGCTGCTCCATGACAAGAAATTTACTCCTGATAAATTCATGAGAAAATTTTGGGTTTTCTTTAGTAATGTCCATAATATTCTTTTAAAGGACTCTGTTCCTCCCTTCTTAGTTTTTAGTATACATTCTGTGCCATTTTATACAATGTCAAAAAGTGGCTGGCTACTGTGACTTCTGTAACCCCTCCACAGTAAATCGCTGAGCTCTTTTACAATAGAACTTCTTTTACTCAACTATATCTCTCTTCGATGTCATTTCCTCCTCATTAGAAGCTAATGGTAACCTTGCCTTAAAGATTTCAATGAATCCTCTAAAGCAGTGTTCTATACTATAGTTATAGGATTCATGATCCCAATATATAATCTTGCAGAAATGATCTATTTCTGCATAGTTCTCATTGAATCAGGCTTTTTTTCTGATCCCTCATATGTGTATTCTTAATCTATATATTCAAAATCCAGCATTATGTGATCGCTTTTAGTGCTGATGTTTCATATCTGATGCTTTCCATTTTCATGTAATCAAGTATAAGATAAGGTCTAGTGGTGATGGCGTATTGGTCCCTCTGACTCTTCTGAGCTCAGTGATGTGGTGATACAAGATATTCTCCGATGTATGTACATTTCAGGAACTTGTGCCTCCATCACTCCTTCTTTCCATGAAGACCTAAAATTCTCCTTCTCTTTTTTCATGTAGATGAAATCCCCCATAATCAAGGCTTTACCATCCTTGAAGAATGAGTGTCTCTCTCCTCCTTTCATCATCCTGCTTGTTCCTTCATTGTTCCTCTGAATTACTGATATTTCCTGTGGTATTGTAAATTACCAGAGCTACCATGTTTGTCTTTCCAATAATAATTCTCTCAATCATACATTGTCTGATAGGCCATACAATGACATTTCCTGGAAGTTGATGTTTTCTCTTCCCAAGAGGTCCCTCCACTCTCCCTTTATCTTCCTTCTCCTCTCCTTGCGGCTGTGTACCTCTCTGGACAGATTAGTCTAGACTTTATGACTTTATTGAGTTTGATCTCTTTTTTTTTTTACAACTATAATAGGAATATCCTCCTTAATTCTGTCAAAGAACTCTAGCTCTAATAATCACTCTCATCTCATCTATGCTGGTATTAATACTTTACTCTGAGATTTGACCTAATTTCCAATCCTAGTCATCCTGAATTTGGGTTTGGAGGGTTTTTCTGCCACTTTGTTAAAACAGTCATGTGGTAAAGTTAGCATATCAGTAAACACTCTGTGCAAAAGCATTGGATACAAACCAGCTGATTGTGGATATCAAACATAACAGAATGCTAAGAAGTACTTCTGAAAATGATTTGTCATGCATTTGCTGATATAGTGTAGAAGAAATGAAATAATATACTTACTTTGGCAGAGTAATTGTTACACTTCATACTTTCTGACAGGGTCCTTCTTTCCCCAAAATAGTAGATTGCTCTCTCCATTCTACATGACTCTTTACCTCCAATCTGTGTCATACCCCATTCTGTCCAAGCTTCCACACTTGGTGTCATAAGAGCCAGCAAGCCACTGTGGGAAGTCATCAATAAATGAAAAATCTTTTACTTCAATGACAATGTAACCTTCATATACATTGAGTAATCACCTATACATAAATGTATGTAAGTAAGTCAGCTAAAGTTGACCACAAATGAATCTCATTTTTACATCCTGCTTAAAACTTGTCACTAGGTGAAATGACATTTAGTCTACCTCGGGGAAATAGGCTTACCTGCCCTTTTTTTTCTGCCTGTGGGGTTGGGATCCCAGTTCTACAAAATTGGTTCACATATAAAATATGCCCCTCTGTATTTGGTACAACTCATGTAAATTCTATTCCTTTCCAATTCTCATGCTCCTTGAAGTCTTATGGAAGTTCATCTAATGTGCTTGCAGTTCTTGTGCATACAAATAGGGTAAGATCATGTGGACTCCTCTCCAAAATCAAAATAACCCCTATTTTCACTTTGCATAGGGAATGCGCTTTGAGAAAGGCCATGAAAAGCAAATCCATGCAAAGCAAAAGCTAGGTCAAGTTATGTTTCAGGCATACCTCTTACAATCCAAAATTCACATTGGTACATCACGTATACAGACACAAAACTCATATACAATATATAAAACAATGGATACCTTGCAATAATTTTAATTTGTAACCTGCCATATGAGTCATGAATGGATGAGGGGGTGGCAGAGTCTGAAGAGATGAAGTAGGGAGCTAGCAATCTGTGCAACATTGTTTAAGCTTCATATGCTTTCATTGTTTTATCTCAATCTTGAAGATTTAATGGATGTCCTGTATCTCAACATGATACACTGCAAACCTGATCATGCATGGCTTTATCATCAGCTTTTCTTACTTAACACTGTATTTCCCAGAATGAGGAATTGAAAATCCAATAACAATTTTAGTATTCCATGTAATCACTTCATACAATAAGAGAATGATCCTAGTTGGGCCATATCATTCCAGTTTCCATTTGCGGAAATCTTCTGCTGTCTTTTTCAAAACAAACATGCATAATGAAGCTGGAAGTACAATTCATAAAGCAATTCTGTACATCTAAAATGGCAAATGTGTTAGGCATTGGGTCTACATCATGGTTCATTTCTCTCAAACATAAAAGGGCATGTCACAGAACTGCACTGTCTACCAAGAGTATGTAACACAATACAGGAAGTATGAAATATAAAGGCACATCCAAAGGGAGCTTAGGATATTGAGAAGACTCTTCATTCATGAACCATCTGCATTTGTTAAGTCATATACAATGGGTTTGTGCATGGGTAAGTAATAGCATTCAGGTTTCTGGTCTTGTAGGATTCTATAAACTTTCGACATTAAAATTAGATAAAGTATATCTAATTTCAGCAATAATGAGAAGCTGTTTTACATACAAGAGAGAGCAAGAGCATTAAGATGACTGGGAGAATAAAGCATGTTAAAGGGATCTTTAGTGCATTAAGATTTACACTTGCTGGTCCCATAATTTAGGTGACATAAAATTAGTGATGCAGCATATACGGCTGCCATGCTTAGTTGCAGCCTTGATATTAATCTATCGTGTACGTAATAACAAAAATTATACTAATTTTCTTTTTCATAACAGTATGCTTTTTCCTGTCTCAACAAGATAGCATCAGGAGCCCATGACAAGGCTTTCAAAGAAAAAAATTCTTGCTTGGCTTCTCCAGTTTATACCTTCAAAATGTGATTACATTGTCCTGCTTAGACATCTGTGAAATGTAGGAAATAATTGCAAAGCATTCTCTCTCCAATGCCCCAAGAAAATAATGATAATGATGATACTAATACTAATGATACTAATGCTAATACTACTACTACTGAACCAGGGCATGTGAAACGTCTGGGGTAAACCCTGGAAAGGTCTGTGGGGCCTGCACATGGATAGGGAGCTGTGGCTTCCGTGCATTACACATGACAGCTAGTGACTGAGTATGGCCTTTTTTGTCTGTTTTCCTGGCACTGCCTTGCTGAGACAGGGGGTAGCAATGCTGTTTCCACATGGGGAGGGGTAGTGCTGGGAATGGATGAAGGCAAGCAAGTATGAATATGTACATGTGTATATGTATATATACATTGATATGAATATGTATTTGTATGGATTTGTATGTAGCATTTATGGATCTGGAGAAGGCATATGATAGAGTTGATAGAGATGCTCTGTGGAAGGTATTAAGAATATATGGTGTGGGAGGAAAGTTGTTAGAAGCAGTGAAAAGTTTTTATCGAGGATGTAAGGCATGTGTACGTGTAGGAAGAGAGGAAAGTGATTGGTTCTCAGTGAATGTAGGTTTGCGGCAGGGGTGTGTGATGTCTCCATGGTTGTTTAATTTGTTTATGGATGGGGTTGTTAGGGAGGTAAATGCAAGAGTTTTGGAAAGAGGGGCAAGTATGAAGTCTGTTGGGGATGAGAGAGCTTGGGAAGTGAGTCAGTTGTTGTTCGCTGATGATACAGCGCTGGTGGCTGATTCATGTGAGAAACTGCAGAAGCTGGTGACTGAGTTTGGTAAAGTGTGTGGAAGAAGAAAGTTAAGAGTAAATGTGAATAAGAGCAAGATTATTAGGTACAGTAGGGTTGAGGGTCAAGTCAATTGGGAGGTGAGTTTGAATGGAGAAAAACTGGAGGAAGTGAAGTGTTTTAGATATCTGGGAGTGGATCTGGCAGCGGATGGAACCATGGAAGCGGAAGTGGATCATAGGGTGGGGGAGGGGGCGAAAATTCTGGGGGCCTTGAAGAATGTGTGGAAGTCGAGAACATTATCTCGGAAAGCAAAAATGGGTATGTTTGAAGGAATAGTGGTTCCAACAATGTTGTATGGTTGCGAGGCGTGGGCTATGGATAGAGTTGTGCGCAGGAGGATGAATGTGCTGGAAATGAGATGTTTGAGGACAATGTGTGGTGTGAGGTGGTTTGATCGAGTGAGTAACGTAAGGGTAAGAGAGATGTGTGGAAATAAAAAGAGCGTGGTTGAGAGAGCAGAAGAGGGTGTTTTGAAGTGGTTAGGGCACATGGAGAGGATGAGTGAGGAAAGATTGACCAAGAGGATATATGTGTCGGAGGTGGAGGGAGCAAGGAGAAGAGGGAGACCAAATTGGAGGTGGAAAGATGGAGTGAAAAAGATTTTGTGTGATCGGGGCCTGAACATGCAGGAGGGTGAAAGGAGGGCAAGGAATAGAGTGAATTGGAGCGATGTGGTATACCGGGGTTGACGTGCTGTCAGTGGATTGAATCAAGGCATGTGAAGCGTCTGGGGTAAACCATGGAAAGCTGTGTAGGTATGTATATTTGAGTGTGTGGACGTATGTATATACATGTGTATGGGGGGGGGTTGGGCCATTTCTTTCGTCTGTTTCCTTGCGCTACCTCGCAAACGCGGGAGACAGCGACAAAGTATAAAAAAAAAAAAAAAAATGAATATGTATGTACATGTCTACATCCAGGCCCCACAGACCCTTCCATGGTTTACCCCAGACGCTTCACATAATATTAATAATAATAATAATAATAATAATACTAATGATAACTATGATAATAATAATGATGATAATAATAATAATAATAATAATAATTTTACCAGGAATACTCAACAAACTTATACCTCTGTAATTTGAGCACTCACTCTTATCGCCTTTGCCTTTATACAATGGCACTATGCACGCATTCCGCCAATCCTCAGGCACCTCACCATGAGTCATACATACATTAAATAACCTTACCAACCAGTCAATAATACAGTCACCCCCTTTTTTTAATAAATTCCACTGCAATACCATCCAAACCTGCTGCCTTGCCGGCTTTCATCTTCCACAAAGCTTTTACTACCTCTTCTCTGTTTACCAAATCATTTTCCCTAACCCTCTTACTTTGCACACCACCTCGACCAAAACACTCTATATCTGCCACTCTATCATCAAACACATTCAACAAACCTTCAAAATACTCACTCCATCTCCTTCTCACATCACCACTACTTGTTATCACCTCCCCATTTGTGCCCTTCACTGAAGTTCCCATTTGCTCCCTTGTCTTACGCACTTTATTTACCTCCTTCCAGAACATCTTTTTATTCTCCCTAAAATTTAATGATACTCTCTCACCCCAACTCTCATTTGCCCTCTTTTTCACCTCTTGCACCTTTCTCTTGACCTCCTGTCTCTTTCTTTTATACATCTCCCACTCAATTGCATTTTTTCCCTGCAAAAATCGTCCAAATGCCTCTCTCTTCTCTTTCACTAATAATCTTACTTCTTCATCCCACCATTCACTACCCTTTCTAATCAACCCACCTCCCACGCTTCTCATGCCACAAGCATCTTTTGCGCAATCCATCACTGATTCCCTAAATACATCCCATTCCTCCCCCACTCCCCTTACTTCCATTATTCTCACCTTTTTCCATTCTGTACTCAGTCTCTCCTGGTACTTCCTCACACAAGTCTCCTTCCCAAGATCACTTACTCTCACCACCCTCTTCACCCCAACATTCACTCTTCTTTTCTGAAAACCCATACAAATCTTCACCTTAGCCTCCACAAGATAATGATCAGACATCCCTCCGGTTGCACCTCTCAGCACATTAACATCCAAAAGTCTCTCTCGCGTGCCTATCAATTAACACGTAATCCAATAACGCTGTCTGGCCATCTCTCCTACTTACATACGTATACTTATGTATATCTTGCTTTTTAAACCAGGTATTCCCAATCACCAGTCCTTTTTCAGCACATAAATCTACAAGCTCTTCACCATTTCCATTTACAACACTGAACACCCCATGTATACCAATTATTCCCTCAACTGCCACATTACTCACCTTTGCATTCAAATCACCCATCACTATAACCTGGTCTCGTGCATCAAAACCACTAACACACTCATTCAGCTGCTCCCAAAACACTTGCCTCTCATGATCTTTCTTCTCATGCCCAGGTGCATATACACCAATAATCACCCATCTCTCTCCATCAACTTTCAGTTTTACCCATATTAATCGAGAATTTACTTTCTTACATTTTATCACATACTCCCACAACTCCTGTTTCAGGAGTACTGCTACTCCTTCCCTTGCTCTTGTCCTCTCACTAACCCCTGACTTTACTCCCAAGACATACCCAAACCACTCTTCCCCTTTACCCTTGAGCTTCGTTTCACTCAGGGCCAAAACATCCAGGTTCCTTTCCTCAAATATACTACCTATCTCTCCTTTTTTCACATCTTGGTTACATCCACACACATTTAGACACCCCAGTCTGAGCCTTCGAGGAGGATGAGCACTCCCCGCGTGACGCCTTCTTCTGTTTCCCATTTTAGAAAGTTAAAAAAATACAAGGAGGGGAGGATTTCTGGCCCCCAGCTCCCGTCCCCTCTAGTCGCCTTCTACGACACGCGAGGAATGGTAAATTATATGGGAGGGTATTGATTGAGAGGGTGAAGGCATGTACAGAGCATCAGATTGGGGAAGAGCAGCGTGGTTTCAGAAGTGGTAGAGGATGTGTGGATCAGGCGTTTGCTTTGAAATTTGTATGTGAGAAATACTTAGAAAAGCAAATGGATATGTATGTAGCATTTATGGATCTGGAGAAGGCATATGATAGAGTTGATAGAGATGCTCTGTGGAAGGTATTAAGAATATATGGTGTGGGAGGCAAGTTGTTAGAAGCAGTGAAAAGTTTTTATCGAGGATGTAAGGCATGTGTACGTGAAGGAAGAGAGGAAAGTGATTGGTTCTCAGTGAATGTGGGTTTGCGGCAGGGGTGTGTGATGTCTCCATGGTTGTTTAATTTGTTTATGGATGGGGTTGTTAGGGAGGTGAATGCAAGAGTTTTGGAAAGAGGGGCAAGTATGAAGTCTGTTGGGGATGAGAGAGCTTGGGAAGTGAGTCAGTTGTTGTTCGCTGATAATACAGCGCTGGTGGCTGATTCATGTGAGAAACTGCAGAAGCTGGTGACTGAGTTTGGTAAAGTGTGTGAAAGAAGAAAGTTAAGAGTCAATGTGAATAAGAGCAAGGTTATTAGGTACAGTAGGGTTGAGGGTCAAGTCAATTGGGAGGTAAGTTTGAATGGAGAAAAACTGGAGGAAGTAAAGTGTTTTAGATATCTAGGAGTGGATCTGGCAGCGGATGGAACCATGGAAGCAGAAGTGGATCATAGGGTGGGGGAGGGGGCGAAAATCCTGGGAGCCTTGAAGAATGTGTGGAAGTCGAGAACATTATCTCGGAAAGCAAAAATGGGTATGTTTGATGGAATAGTAGTTCCAACAATGTTGTATGGTTGCGAGGCGTGGGCTATGGATAGAGTTGTGTGCAGGAGGATGGATGTGCTGGAAATGAGATGTTTGAGGACAATGTGTGGTGTAAAGTGGTTTGATCGAGTAAGTAATGTAAGGGTAAGAGAGATGTGTGAAAATAAAAAGAGCATGGTTGAGAGAGCAGAAGAGGGTGTTTTGAAATGGTTTGGGCACATGGAGAGAATGAGTGAGGAAAGATTGACCAAGAGGATATATGTGTCGGAGTTGGAGGGAACGAGGAGAAGTGGGAGACCAAATTGGAGGTGGAAAGATGGAGTGAAAAAGATTTTGTGTGATCGGGGCCTGAACATGCAGGAGGGTGAAAGGAGGGCAAGGAATAGAGTGAATTGGATTGATGTGGTATACCGGGGTTGACGTGCTGTCAGTGGATTGAATCAGGGCATGTGAAGCGTCTGGGGTAAACCATGGAAAGCTGTGTAGGTATGTATATTTGCATGTGTGTACGTATGTATATACATGTGTTTGGGGGTGGGTTGGGCCATTTCTTTCGTCTGTTTCCTTGAGCTACCTCGCAAACGCGGGAGACAGCGAAAAAAAAAAAAAAAAAAAATAATAATAATAATAATAATAATAATAATAAAGTGGGAGTAAAGTCAGGGGTTAGTGAGAGGACAAGAGCAAGGGAAGGAGTAGCACTGCTCCTGAAACAGGAGTTATGGGAGTATGTTACAGAGTGTAAGAAAGTAAATTCTAGATTGATAAGGGTAAAACTGAAAGTGGATGGAGAGAGATGGGTGATTATTGGTGCATATACACCTGGGCATGAGAAGAAAGGTCATGAGAGGTAAGTGTTTTGGGAGCAGCTGAATGAGTGTGTTAGTGGTTTTGATACACAAGACCAGGTTATAGTGATGGGTGATTTGAATTCAAAGGTGAGTTTTGTGGCAGTTGAGGGAATAATTGGTATACATGGGGTGTTCAGTGTTGTAAATGGAAATGGTGAGAAGCTTGTAGATTTATGTGCTGAAAAAGGACTGGTGATTGGGAATACCTGGTTTAAAAAGCGAGATATACATAAGTATACACATGTAAGTAGGAGAGATGGCCAGAGAGCGTTATTGGATTACGTGTTAATTGATAGGCGCGCGAAAGAGAGACTTTTGGATGTTTATGTGCTGAGAGGTGCAACTGGAGGGATGTCTGATCATTATCTTGTGGAGGCGAAGGTGAAGATTTGCAGGGGTTTTCAGAAAAGAAGAGAGAATGTTGGGGTGAAGAGAGTGGTGAGAGTAAGTGAGCTTGGGAAGGAGACTTGTGTGAGGAAGTGCCAGGAGAGACTGAGTACAGAATGGAAAAAGGCGAGAACACAGGAGGTAAGGGGAGTGGGGGAGGAATGGGATGTATTTAGGGAAGCAGTGATGGCTAGCGCAAAAGATGCTTGTGGCATGAGAAGCGTGGGAGGTGGGTTGATTAGAAAGGGTAGAGTGGTGGGATGAAGAAGTAAGATTATTAGTGAAAGAGAAGAGAGAGGCATTTGGACGATTTTTGCAGGGAAAAAATGCAAATGAGTGGGAGATGTATAAAAGAAAGAGGCAGGAGGTCAAGAGAAAGGTGCAAGAGGTGAAAAAGAGGGCAAATGAGAGTTGGGGTGAGAGAGTATCTTTAGATTTTAGGGAGAATAAAAAGATGTTTTGGAAGGAGGTAAATAAAGTGCGTAACACAAGGGAGTAAATGGGAACTTCAGTGAAGGGGGCTAATGGGGAGGTGATAACAAGTAGTGGTGATGTGAGAAGGAGATGGAGTGAGTATTTTCAAGGTTTGTTGAATGTGTTTGATGATAGAGTGGCAGATATAGGGTGCTTTGGTAGAGGTGGTGTGCAAAGTGAGAGGGTTAGGGAAAATGATTTGGTAAACAGAGAAGAGGTAGTAAAAGCTTTGAGGAAGATGAAAGCTGGCAAGGCAGCAGGTTTGGATGGTATTGCAGTGGAATTTATTAAAAAAGGGGGAGACTGTATTGTTGACTGGTTGGTAAGGTTATTTAATGTATGTATGATTCATGGCGAGGTGCCTGAGGATTGGCGAAATGCTTGCATAGTGCCATTGTACAAAGGCAAAAGGGATAAGAGTGAGTGCTCAAATTACAGAGGTATAAGTTTGTTAAGTTTGTTGAGTATTCCTGGTAAATTATATGGGAGGGTACTCATTGAGAGGGTGAAGGGATGTACAGAGCATCAGATTGGGGAAGAACAGTGTGGTTTCACAAGTGGTAAAGGATGTGTGGATCAGGTGTTTGCTTTGAAGAATGTATGTGAGAAATACTTAGAAAAGCAAATGGATTTGTATGTAGCATTTATGGATCTGGAGAAGGCATATGATAGAGTTGATAGAGATGCTCTGTGGAAGGTACTAAGAATATATGATGTGGGAGGCAAGTTGTTAGAAGCAGTGAAAAGTTTTTATTGAGGATGTAAGGCATGAGTACGTGTAGGAAGAGAGGAAAGTGATTGGTTCTCAGTGAATGTAGGTTTGCGGCAGGGGTGTGTGATGTCTCCATGGTTGTTTAATTTGTTTATGGATGGGGTTGTTAGGGAGGTGAATGCAAGAGTTTTGGAAAGGGGCAAGTATGCAGTCTGTTGTGGATGAGAGAGCTTGGGAAGTGAGTCAGTTGTTGTTTGCTGATGATACAGCGCTGGTGGCTGATTCATGTGAGAAACTGCAGAAGCTGGTGACTGAGTTTGGTAAAGTGTGTGAAAGAAGTAAGTTAAGAGTAAATGTGAATAAGAGCAAGGTTATTAGGTACAGTAGGGTTGAGGGTCAAGTAAATTGGGAGGTAAGTTTGAATGGAGAAAAACTGGAGGAAATGAAGTGTTTTAGATATCTGGGAGTGGATCTGGCAGCGGATGGAACCATGGAAGCGGAAGTGAATCATACGGTGGGGAGGGGGCGAAAATTCTGGGAGCCTTGAAGAATGTTTGGAAGTCGAGAACATTATCTTGGAAAGCAAAAATGGGTATGTTTGAAGGAATAGTGGTTCCAACAATGTTGTATGGTTGTGAGGCGTGGGCTATGGATAGAGTTGTGCGCAGGATGGTGGATGTGCTGGAAATGAGATGTTTGAGGACAATATGTGGTGTGAGGTGGTTTGATTGAGAAAGTAATGTAAGGGTAAGAGAGATGTGTGGAAATAAAAAGAGTTTGGTTGAGAGAGCAGAAGAGGGTGTTTTGAAATGGTTTGGTCACATGGAGAGAATGAGTGAGGAAAGATTGACCAAGAGGATATATGTGTCAGAGGTGGAGGGAACGACGAGAAGTGGGAGACCAAATTGGAGGTGGAAAGATGGAGTGAAAAAGATTTTGAGTGATCGGGGCCTGAACATGAAGGAGGGTGAAAGGCGTGCAAAGAATAGAGTGAATTGGAACGATGTGGTATACTGGGGTCGACATGCTGTCAATGGATTGAACCAGGGCTTGCGAAGCGTCTGGGGTGAACTATGGAAAGTTCTGTGGGGCCTGGATGTGGAATGGGAGCTATGGTTTCGGTGCATTATTACATGACAGCTACAGACTGAGTGTGAACGAATGGGGCCTTTGTTGTCTTTTCCTAGCGCTACCTTGCACACATGAGGGGGGAGGGGGTTGTTATTCCATGTGTGGCGAGGTGGCGATGGGAATAAATAAAGGCAGACAGTATGACTTTTGGATGTTAATGTGCTGAGAGGCACAACTGGAGGGATGTCTGATCATTATCTTGTGGAGGCTAAGGTGAAGATTTGTATGGGTTTTCAGAAAAGAAGAGTGAATGTGTGGGTGAAGAGGGTGGTGAGAGTAAGTGAGCTTGGGAAGGAGACTTGTTTGAGGAAGTACCAGGAGAGACTGAGTACAGAATGGAAAAAGGTGAGAATAATGGAAGTAAGGGGAGTGGGGGAGGAATGGGATGTATTTAGGGAAGCAGTGATGAATTGTGCAAAAGATGCTTGTGGCATGAGAAGAGTGGGAGGTGGGTTGATTAGAAAGGGTAGTGAGTGGTGGGATGAAGAAGTAAGATTATTAGTGAAAGAGAAGAGAGAGGCATTTGGACGATTTTTGCAGGGAAAAAATGCAATTGAGTGGGAGATGTATAAAAGAAAGAGACAGGAGGTCAAGAGAAAGGTGCAAGAGGTGAAAAAGAGGGCAAATGAGAGTTGGGGTGAGAGAGTATCATTAAATTTTAGGGAGAATAAAAAGATGTTCTAGAAGGAGGTAAATAAAGTGCGTAAAACAAGGGAGCAAATGGGAACTTCAGTGAAGGGCGCAAATGGGGAGGTGATAACAAGTAGTGGTGATGTGAGAAGGAGATGGAGTGAGTATTTTGAAGGTTTGTTGAATGTGTTTGATGATAGAGTGGCAGATATAGGGTGTTTTGGTCGAGGTGGTGTGCAAAGTGAGAGGGTTAGGAAAAATGATTTGGTAAACAGAGAAGAGGTAGTAAAAGCTTTGCGGAAGATGAAAGCCGGCAAGGCAGCCGGTTTGGATGGTATTGCAGTGGAATTCATTAAAAAAGGGGGTGACTGTATTGTTGACTGGTTGATAAGGTTATTTAATGTATGTATGAATCATGGTGAGGTGCCTGAGGATTGGCGGAATGCGTGCATAGTGCCATTGTACAAAGGCAAAGGGGATAAGAGGGAGTGCTCAAATTACAGAGGTATAAGTTTGTTGAGTATTCCTGGTAAATTATATGGGAGGGTATTGATTGAGAGGGTGAAGGCATGTACAGAGCATCAGACTGGGGAAGAGCAGTGTGGTTTCAGAAGTGGTAGAGGATGTGTGGATCAGGTGTTTGCTTTGAAGAATGTATGTGAGAAATACTTAGAAAAGCAAATGGATTTGTATGTAGCATTTATGGATCTGGAGAAGGCATATGATAGAGTTGATAGAGATGCTCTGTGGAAGGTATTAAGAATATATGGTGTGGGAGGCAAGTTGTTAGAAGCAGTGAAAAGTTTTTATCGAGGATGTAATGCATGTGTACTTGTAGGAAGAGAGGAAAGTGATTGGTTCATTTCTCTCAAACATAAAAGGGCATGTCACAGAACTGCACTGTCTACCAAGAGTATGTAACACAATACAGGAAGTATGAAATATAAAGGCACATCCAAAGGGAGCTTAGGATATTGAGAAGACTCTTCATTCATGAACCATCTGCATTTGTTAAGTCATATACAATGGGTTTGTGCATGGGTAAGTATAGCATTCAGGTTTCTGGTCTTGTAGGATTCTATAAACTTTCGACATTAAAATTAGATAAAGTATATCTAATTTCAGCAATAATGAGAAGCTGTTTTACATACAAGAGAGAGCAAGAGCATTAAGATGACTGGGAGAATAAAGCATGTTAAAGGGATCTTTAGTGCATTAAGATTTACACTTGCTGGTCCCATAATTTAGGTGACATAAAATTAGTGATGCAGATATACGGCTGCCATGCTTAGTTGCAGCCTTGATATTAATCTATCGTGTACGTAATAACAAAAATTTATACTAATTTTCTTTTTCATAACAGTATGCTTTTTCCTGTCTCAACAAGATAGCATCAGGAGCCCATGACAAGGCTTTCAAAGAAAAAAATTCTTGCTTGGCTTCTCCAGTTTATACCTTCAAAATGTGATTACATTGTCCTGCTTAGACATCTGTGAAATGTAGGAAATAATTGCAAAGCATTCTCTCTCCAATGCCCCAAGAAAATAATGATAATGATGATACTAATACTAATGATACTAATGCTAATACTACTACTACTGAACCAGGGCATGTGAAACGTCTGGGGTAAACCCTGGAAAGGTCTGTGGGGCCTGCACATGGATAGGGAGCTGTGGCTTCCATGCATTACACATGACAGCTAGTGACTGAGTATGGCCTTTTTTGTCTGTTTTCCTGGCACTGCCTTGCTGAGACAAGGGGTAGCAATGCTGTTTCCACATGGGGAGGGGTAGTGCTGGGAATGGATGAAGGCAAGCAAGTATGAATATGTACATGTGTATATGTATATATACATTGATATGAATATGTATTTGTATGGATTTGTATGTAGCATTTATGGATCTGGAGAAGGCATATGATAAGAGTTGATAGAGATGCTCTGTGGAAGGTATTAAGAATATATGGTGTGGGAGGAAAGTTGTTAGAAGCAGTGAAAAGTTTTTATCGAGGATGTAAGGCATGTGTACGTGTAGGAAGAGAGGAAAGTGATTGGTTCTCAGTGAATGTAGGTTTGCGGCAGGGGTGTGTGATGTCTCCATGGTTGTTTAATTTTGTTTATGGATGGGGTTGTTAGGGAGGTAAATGCAAGAGTTTTGGAAAGAGGGGCAAGTATGAAGTCTGTGGGGATGAGAGAGCTTGGGAAGTGAGTCAGTTGTTGTTCGCTGATGATACAGCGCTGGTGGCTGATTCATGTGAGAAACTGCAGAGCTGGTGACTGAGTTTGGTAAAGTGTGTGGAAGAAGAAAGTTAAGAGTAAATGTGAATAAGAGCAAGGATTATTAGGTACAGTAGGGTTGAGGGTCAAGTCAATTGGGAGGTGAGTTTGAATGGAGAAAAACTGGAGGAAGTGAAGTGTTTTAGATATCTGGGAGTGGATCTGGCAGCGGATGGAACCATGGAAGCGGAAGTGGATCATAGGGTGGGGGAGGGGGCGAAAATTCTGGGGGCCTTGAAGAATGTGTGGAAGTCGAGAACATTATCTCGGAAAGCAAAAATGGGTATGTTTGAAGGAATAGTGGTTCCAACAATGTTGTATGGTTGCGAGGCGTGGGCTATGGATAGAGTTGTGCGCAGGAGGATGAATGTGCTGGAAATGAGATGTTTGAGGACAATGTGTGGTGTGAGGTGGTTTGATCGAGTGAGTAACGTAAGGGTAAGAGAGATGTGTGGAAATAAAAAGAGCGTGGTTGAGAGAGCAGAAGAGGGTGTTTTGAAGTGGTTTAGGCACATGGAGAGGATGAGTGAGGAAAGATTGACCAAGAGGATATATGTGTCGGAGGTGGAGGGAGCAAGGAGAAGAGGGAGACCAAATTGGAGGTGGAAAGATGGAGTGAAAAAGATTTTGTGTGATCGGGGCCTGAACATGCAGGAGGGTGAAAGGAGGGCAAGGAATAGAGTGAATTGGAGCGATGTGGTATACCGGGGTTGACGTGCTGTCAGTGGATTGAATAAAGGGCATGTGAAGCGTCTGGGGTAAACCATGGAAAGCTGTGTAGGTATGTATATTTGAGTGTGTGGACGTATGTATATACATGTGTATGGGGGGGGTTGGGCCATTTCTTTCGTCTGTTTCCTTGCGCTACCTCGCAAACGCGGGAGACAGCGACAAAGTATAAAAAAAAAAAAAAAAATGAATATGTATGTACATGTCTACATCCAGGCCCCACAGACCCTTCCATGGTTTACCCCAGACGCTTCACATAATAATAATAATAATAATAATAATAATAATAATAATAATAATGATAACTATGATAATAATAATGATGATAATAATAATAATAATAATAATAATTTTACCAGGAATACTCAACAAACTTATACCTCTGTAATTTGAGCACTCACTCTTATTCCCTTTGCCTTTATACAATGGCACTATGCACGCATTCCGCCAATCCTCAGGCACCTCACCATGAGTCATACATACATTAAATAACCTTACCAACCAGTCAATAATACAGTCACCCCCTTTTTTTAATAAATTCCACTGCAATACCATCCAAACCTGCTGCCTTGCCAGCTTTCATCTTCCTCAAAGCTTTTACTACCTCTTCTCTGTTTACCAAATCATTTTCCCTAACCCTCTCACTTTGCACACCACCTCGACCAAAACACCCTATATCTGCCACTCTATCATCAAACACATTCAACAAACCTTCAAAATACTCACTCCATCTCCTTCTCACATCACCACTACTTGTTATCACCTCCCCATTTGTGCCCTTCACTGAAGTTCCCATTTGCTCCTTGTCTTACGCACATTATTTACCTCCTTCCAGAACATCTTTTTATTCTCCCTAAAATTTAATGATACTCTCTCACCCCAACTCTCATTTGCCCTCTTTTTCACCTCTTGCACCTTTCTCTTGACCTCCTGTCTCTTTCTTTTATACATCTCCCACTCAATTGCATTTTTTCCCTGCAAAAATCGTCCAAATGCCTCTCTCTTCTATTTCACTAATAATCTTACTTCTTCATCCCACCATCACTACCCTTTCTAATCAACCCACCTCCCACGCTTCTCATGCCACAAGCATCTTTTGCGCAATCCATCACTGATTCCCTAAATACATCCCATTCCTCCCCCACTCCCCTTACTTCCATTGTTCTCACCTTTTTCCATTCTGTACTCAGTCTCTCCTGGTACTTCCTCACACAAGTCTCCTTCCCAAGATCACTTACTCTCACCACCCTCTTCACCCCAACATTCACTCTTCTTTTCTGAAAACCCATACAAATCTTCACCTTAGCCTCCACAAGATAATGATCAGACATCCCTCCGGTTGCACCTCTCAGCACATTAACATCCAAAAGTCTCTCTCGCGCGCCTATCAATTAACACGTAATCCAATAACGCTGTCTGGCCATCTCTCCTACTTACATACGTATACTTATGTATATCTCGCTTTTTAAACCAGGTATTCCCAATCACCAGTCCTTTTTCAGCACATAAATCTACAAGCTCTTCACCATTTCCATTTACAACACTGAACACCCCATGTATACCAATTATTCCCTCAACTGCCACATTACTCACCTTTGCATTCAAATCACCCATCACTATAACCTGGTCTCGTGCATCAAAACCACTGACACACTCATTCAGCTGCTCCCAAAACACTTGCCTCTCATGATCTTTCTTCTCATGCCCAGGTGCATTATACACCAATAATCACCCATCTCTCTCCATCAACTTTCAGTTTTACCCATATTAATCGAGAATTTACTTTCTTACATTCTATCACATACTCCCACAACTCCTGTTTCAGGAGTACTGCTACTCCTTCCCTTGCTCTTGTCCTCTCATTAACCCCTGACTTTACTCCTAAGACATACCCAAACCACTCTTCCCCTTTACCCTTGAGCTTCGTTTCACTCAGGGCCAAAACATCCAGGTTCCTTTCCTCAAACATACTACCAATCTCTCCTTTTTTCACATCTTGGTTACATCCACACACATTTAGACACCCCAGTCTGAGCCTTCGAGGAGGATGAGCACTCCCCGCGTGACGCCTTCTTCTGTTTCCCATTTTAGAAAGTTAAAAAAATACAAGGAGGGGAGGATTTCTGGCCCCCCGCTCCCGTCCCCTCTAGTCGCCTTCTACGACACGCGAGGAATGGTAAATTATATGGGAGGGTATTGATTGAGAGGGTGAAGGCATGTACAGAGCATCAGATTGGGGAAGAGCAGCGTGGTTTCAGAAGTGGTAGAGGATGTGTGGATCAGGCGTTTGTTTTGAAATTTGTATGTGAGAAATACTTAGAAAAGCAAATGGATTTGTATGTAGCATTTATGGATCTGGAGAAGGCATATGATAGAGTTGATAGAGATGCTCTGTGGAAGGTATTAAGAATATATGGTGTGGGAGGCAAGTTGTTAGAAGCAGTGAAAGTTTTTATCGAGGATGTAAGGCATGTGTACGTGAAGGAAGAGAGGAAAGTGATTGGTTCTCAGTGAATGTGGGTTTGCGGCAGGGGTGTGTGATGTCTCCATGGTTGTTTAATTTGTTTATGGATGGGGTTGTTAGGGAGGTGAATGCAAGAGTTTTGGAAAGAGGGGCAAGTATGAAGTCTGTTGGGGATGAGAGAGCTTGGGAAGTGAGTCAGTTGTTGTTCGCTGATGATACAGCGCTGGTGGCTGATTCATGTGAGAAACTGCAGAAGCTGGTGACTGAGTTTGGTAAAGTGTGTGAAAGAAGAAAGTTAAGAGTCAATGTGAATAAGAGCAAGGTTATTAGGTACAGTAGGGTTGAGGGTCAAGTCAATTGGGAGGTAAGTTTGAATGGAGAAAAACTGGAGGAAGTAAAGTGTTTTAGATATCTGGGAGTGGATCTGGCAGCGGATGGAACCATGGAAGCAGAAGTGGATCATAGGGTGGGGGAGGGGGCGAAAATCCTGGGAGCCTTGAAGAATGTGTGGAAGTCGAGAACATTATCTCGGAAAGCAAAAATGGGTATGTTTGATGGAATAGTAGTTCCAACAATGTTGTATGGTTGCGAGGCGTGGGCTATGGATAGAGTTGTGCGCAGGAGGATGGATGTGCTGGAAATGAGATGTTTGAGGACAATGTGTGGTGTAAAGTGGTTTGATCGAGTAAGTAATGTAAGGGTAAGAGAGATGTGTGAAAATAAAAAGAGCATTGTTGAGAGAGCAGAAGAGGGTGTTTTGAAATGGTTTGGGCACATGGAGAGAATGAGTGAGGAAAGATTGACCAAGAGGATATATGTGTCGGAGTTGGAGGGAACGAGGAGAATTTGGGAGACCAAATTGGAGGTGGAAAGATGGAGTGAAAAAGATTTTGTGTGATCGGGGCCTGAACATGCAGGAGGGTGAAAGGAGGGCAAGGAATAGAGTGAATTGGATTGATGTGGTATACCGGGGTTGACGTGCTGTCAGTGGATTGAATCAGGGCATGTGAAGCGTCTGGGGTAAACCATGGAAAGCTGTGTAGGTATGTATATTTGCATGTGTGGACGTATGTATATACATGTGTTTGGGGGTGGGTTGGGCCATTTCTTTCGTCTGTTTCCTTGAGCTACCTCGCAAACGCGGGAGACAGCGAAAAAAAAAAATAATAATAATAATAATAATAATAATAATAATAATAATAAAGTGGGAGTAAAGTTAGGGGTTAGTGAGAGGACAAGAGCAAGGGAAGGAGTAGCACTACTCCTGAAACAGGAGTTATGGGAGTATGTTACAGAGTGTAAGAAAGTAAATTCTAGATTGATAAGGGTAAAACTGAAAGTGGATGGAGAGAGATGGGTGATTATTGGTGCATATACACCTGGGCATGAGAAGAAAGGTCATGAGAGGTAAGTGTTTTGGGAGCAGCTGAATGAGTGTGTTAGTGGTTTTGATACACAAGACCAGGTTATAGTGATGGGTGATTTGAATTCAAGGGGTGAGTTTTGTGGCAGTTGAGGGAATAATTGGTATACATGGGGTGTTCAGTGTTGTAAATGGAAATGGTGAGAAGCTTGTAGATTTATGTGCTGAAAAAGGACTGGTGATTGGGAATACCTGGTTTAAAAAGCGAGATATACATAAGTATACACATGTAAGTAGGAGAGATGGCCAGAGAGCATTATTGGATTACGTGTTAATTGATAGGCGCGCGAAAGAGAGACTTTTGGATGTTAATGTGCTGAGAGGTGCAACTGGAGGGATGTCTGATCATTATCTTGTGGAGGCGAAGGTGAAGATTTGCAGGGGTTTTCAGAAAAGAAGAGTGAATGTTGGGGTGAAGAGAGTGGTGAGAGTAAGTGAGCTTGGGAAGGAGACTTGTGTGAGGAAGTACCAGGAGAGACTGAGTACAGAATGGAAAAAGGTGAGAATAATGGAAGTAAGGGGAGTGGGGGAGGAATGGGATGTATTTAGGGAAGCAGTGATGGATTGTGCAAAAGATGCTTGTGGCATGAGAAGAGTGGGAGGTGGGTTGATTAGAAAGGGTAGTGAGTGGTGGGATGAAGAAGTAAGATTATTAGTGAAAGAGAAGAGAGAGGCATTTGGACGATTTTTGCAGGGAAAAAATGCAATTGAGTGGGAGATGTATAAAAGAAAGAGACAGGAGGTCAAGAGAAAGGTGCAAGAGGTGAAAAAGAGGGCAAATGAGAGTTGGGGTGAGAGAGTATCATTAAATTTTAGGGAGAATAAAAAGATGTTCTGGAAGGAGGTAAATAAAGTGCGTAAAACAAGGGAGCAAATGGGAACTTCAGTGAAGGGCGCAAATGGGGAGGTGATAAAAAGTAGTGGTGATGTGAGAAGGAGATGGAGTGAGTATTTTGAAGGTTTGTTGAATGTGTTTGATGATAGAGTGGCAGATATAGGGTGTTTTGGTCGAGGTGGTGTGCAAAGTGAGAGGGTTAGGAAAAATGATTTGGTAAACAGAGAAGAGGTAGTAAAAGCTTTGCGGAAGATGAAAGCCGGCAAGGCAGCCGGTTTGGATGGTATTGCAGTGGAATTCATTAAAAAAGGGGGTGACTGTATTGTTGACTGGTTGGTAAGGTTATTTAATGTATGTATGAATCATGGTGAGGTGCCTGAGGATTGGCGGAATGCGTGCATAGTGCCATTGTACAAAGGCAAAGGGGATAAGAGGGAGTGCTCAAATTACAGAGGTATAAGTTTGTTGAGTATTCCTGGTAAATTATATGGGAGGGTATTGATTGAGAGGGTGAAGGCATGTACAGAGCATCAGACTGGGGAAGAGCAGTGTGGTTTCAGAAGTGGTAAAGGATGTGTGGATCAGGTGTTTGCTTTGAAGAATGTATGTGAGAAATACTTAGAAAAGCAAATGGATTTGTATGTAGCATTTATGGATCTGGAGAAGGCATATGATAGAGTTGATAGAGATGCTCTGTGGAAGGTATTAAGAATATATGGTGTGGGAGGCAAGTTGTTAGAAGCAGTGAAAAGTTTTTATCGAGGATGTAATGCATATGTACTTGTAGGAAGAGAGGAAAGTGATTGGTTCTCAGTGAATGTAGGTTTGCGGCAGGGGTGTGTGATGTCTCCATGGTTGTTTAATTTGTTTATGGATGGGGTTGTTAGGGAGGTAAGTGCAAGAGTTTTGGAAAGAGGGGCAAGTATGAAGTTTGTTGTGGATGAGAGAGCTTGGGAAGTGAGTCAGTTGTTGTTCGCTGATGATACAGCGCTGGTGGCTGATTCATGTGAGAAACTGCAGAAGCTGGTGACTGAGTTTGGTAAAGTGTGTGAAAGAAGAAAGTTAAGAGTAAATGTGAATAAGAGCAAGGTTATTAGGTACAGTAGGGATGAGGGTCAAGTCAACTAGGAGGTAAGTTTGAATGGTGAAAAACTGGAGGAAGTAAAGTGTTTTAGATATCTGGGAGTGGATCTGGCAGCGGATGGAACCATGGAAACGGAAGTGAATCACAGGGTGGGGGAAGGGGCAAAAATCCTGGGAGCCTTGAAGAATAATAACAATAATAGGGGATAGGGGATTAAGAATACTTCCCACGTATTCCCTGCATGTCGTAGAAGGCAACTAAAAGGGGAGGGAGCGGGGGGCTGGAAATCCTCCCCTCTCTTTTTTTTTTTTTAATTTTCCAAAAGAAGGAACAGAGGGGGGCCAGGTGAGGATATTCCAAAAAAAGCCCAGTCCTCTGTTCCTAATGCTACCTCGCTAATGCGGGAAATGGCGAATAGTTTAAAAGAAAGAAAAAAAAAAAAAAAATAATAATAATAATAATAATAATAATAATAATGGATATTTGTTCATACATGCTTGCTTTATCCTTTTCAGTGAGAGATCAGGAATTAAGTCCTTGAGCTAAAAATCCTCACTTTGATCCTTCTTCTGCTTAATCATTTAGAAAGTGATATGACAACTGAGAAAGATATTCAATACCCATTCCCAACACTCTTACTTGCCAAGTGCTTCTTCAGTTTATCCACATCATTTTCTTTATTGAGGTTATCTTTTTGTTCACCCATACTTTCTTTTAACAGGTACTGAGGCTTCAGTTATTTTTATAACATCTCATTTCATGCCACTATATTAGCTCTTACATCTATCTCTTTGGTGATAATTTCATTACTTCTTTCGGCAACTTATTTTTTGCTTCAATTTGTTTTATCATAGTGAAAATTTAAGTAACTTAAGAGTTACAATATCCTTATGCTATACTGTCTTTCTTGTACAGTGTCCACAAAAAAAATTGTCTGCCCTCAATATATTTTCAAAGGCAATTCATGGCTAAGGTTCGTTGTGGGTACAAGTATATAATGCTCTCAGGGTGAAATAATCATATATTTGGATGCTGAGACTAGTGTTTCTAAATGTGTTAGCATCAGTGTGCTCAGGCTATCTT
This sequence comes from Panulirus ornatus, assembly GCF_036320965.1. NCBI lineage: Eukaryota > Metazoa > Arthropoda > Malacostraca > Decapoda > Palinuridae > Panulirus > Panulirus ornatus. The sequence continues at coordinate 17,792,599 of NC_092225.1, forward strand.
GAGGTAATAATGTTCTTTCATTACTCTTCCTGGCTGTCACTTCATTTTGCATCTGTTGTGCTTCAAGGTGGTTGGCTCTTACCTTTCTATGATGGAAAAATCCCAAAGTCTTGCCTGGAACTGAGAAAAGGTGGGTACACATGAGATCTTTAGATGCAATGGGCACTCAGAATGCTTAATCAGGCATCTGCTTCCTGTAACCACTCATCAGGGCCTTTCTTCATTCGGGATATCAAGACCCAGTGGACACAAAACATTGACCCTGAGTACTTCAGCAACCTTACCAATTTCATGCTCAGACATCTGCAGATGACAAAGTACTTAATCATAAGAGTAACATCACCTTTGAACATGTATGGGGAGGTGCACAAAGTTTTTTGTAGATGATTTTATGATCTGTTATGCTAGTTTTATTTACTACACTGTTTATGAGGAGTTACATATCATTGATAAAAAAAACACTCTGATGTATTGTTTTCTTTTGCCAGTATGTGATTATCCTTGTACTATGGAAGTAGCTAATTCTGTCACTCAGAAACTAATTCTGTCACTTAGAAACTGGGAGTCCTAAGTGCACAAATTTCTTTTTTTCAAACAGTTGTTCCATCCTTACTTTATACAGTTGTGTTGAAAGTGGTTTGAGTTCCAACTCTCCCAGGTTGACATCAAAACTTGACCCACTTGCCCTACAATGCAATGTTGGTCATTTCCCATCTTCTGTAGGTATCAATATGGGTTCTGCTTTCGAGAGCTGGCTGCTTGTGTGCCCCCACCATTAACTAGACCATGCAAACTTGGCAAGCTATTGTGTAACATGATTACTATGTGGCCACTGGCAACTCAAGGGTGGACCATCTTGATAATTGTGTCCTTCCCTACATCTCAAAGCTTTGGAATTCCCTACTCTCTCATATTTTTCACAGTATTAGTAACCTGGCACTTTTTAAAAGAGAGGCGTTTCACTTCCTCCAAAATTTGTAAATATTCTTTCTTGTCTATTCTTTTTCCTTTCATTAACCTCTTTATATTTCACTTCAGGCTCAGCCTTGATGTGAACTTTCATCCATGGATGGAGCCTCTATCACAAAAACGAAGTTAAGTATTTCACATATTTTCCTTACCTTCCAGTTTTTGAAGGCATGAAAACAATAATGTGTTAAAAGAATAAAAGTTATCTCAATCAAGTGGACATATAAGTAATAAGTATTCAGTATAAAGGTATGTGTCAGCATCATTCAACATTCTCTGACATATTCCGTTATTCTGAGAAGTGATGGCAGATCCCCAGGCAGGGCAAGACAATTATTGTGGCCACAATAATCATGAATGGGACAATTCAATACACATTTGCTTCTCTCATGGTAATGCTTTCAGTAGCAAATGAACCCAATATTCAATGCCTGGAAAATAATCTGAAATGTGAACCTCCATAAGAAATCAATGTTAGAATATTTCTATCAATGTCTGCTACAAACAAGATTTTGAGCTCTGAATTAATAAGATGTACACAGCATCATCACTACCTTATTCTACCAATATATTCTGCATCAAAAGATTCAAAATTCATGGCATTTTGACTAACCTGTAAAGAATATATCTCAGATATTCAGCCCAAGTGAACACTTCTGCTAGTAAACTGGCTGCAAGAGTAAAAGGACTGGGAATATGGTAACTCCTCGGACCAGCACTCGTCCCATTATGCTTAAGTTCCTTACATATAGCTTGTTTGTCCAGCTCGATCTCCATATCATAAAATCTTGAATCCTTCAAGTGTTTCAAAAGTGGTATGTTGAGATCCCCAATAAATGCACCTTGAAGGGGTATTCCATAGAGCTGTTGGTGAGATAAGATCATTAATTAAACCTTTAAACCTATCTTCATAATAGTGTTACATGCAAAAATTCATTTTCAAATAGTCAGGCAGCTGTGTAATGTGTTGACTTCATCCTAGAACAGTAAGGATTAGGATTTAGCTACTCTCAGTCCAGAGAAAACAGAAAATCTTTACTGACAAGATCAGCTATTCCAGTTCCTTCAGTTCCAAGAAGAATACACTCTCCCTAAAATATCTTGAAATAGCAAAATGTTCAAGGTGAGAATTTCACAAAGGTAACCAGTCCCCTATGGAGATGGACATCAATCATCCAGTCTTGTCTACTTTTGCCAATACCTCTTTCTCCATGTCTTACAAAAGCACCTGATATAACTGTCCTAGTTCATACCTACGCTAAATATCCCACAAGAACACTAGAACCAATTAATGTCTCTTTTCAATGTTGAAACCTTGCAATCTTGCCAAGCCAATCTGTACTGACATCCATCAAAAGTATCTCTGCTGTACAACTGGTTGCTCTACCTGAACAAGATTTTCAACCCAGAATAGGCTTACTTGCCATTCATAATACTCAAATGAGCAACTTCTTCCATAGCTTTATTGGTTAGGTACTATCATGATGTGAACTCCATGATAATCAGTTTTGATTAAGCGAGGCTCTGTCATACTTAGGTGGCACACTTAGTGACTGTTACACAATATCTCAAGAGCTTGTGTTTATTTACATATGATATGCACTTGATATAAACGGGATGGGTAAAAGCTGTGCCCATCTTAAAGTTTAACTCATCAAAAGCAGGAAGATATCAATCAATTACACTACCTCACTATTTGTAAGAAACATAGCACCTTGGTATCACACCTGCATCTGGAAAAACTCTCTAAAGATTGTCTCAATAATGAAAGCAAGAAAACACACTACTATCATCTAATCACAATCAATTCTAAAAGATCTAACCTTACATGTAGTGAGGATGTCTAACTTCAGTTGGTAAAGGTAAAGGATGCAAATGACTACTGATGGTGAAATTATCTGAACAGTTTTACAACCAAATGAAGCCTGAAGCATGTTCATTTTTTCATTACTCTCAGGCTCAAAAAGAGAAATATTATTGGATGAAACAGTCACTCCTATTCATCTTTCATGGTAGTGTGTCTGTGGATGACAAAGAACTGCCAATTGTTGACAGCTCTCCATAATCAAAATCATCTTTCATAGCATGAATGCATACAAAAGTAACAATAAAGATTCTGCTTTTTCCTCTCTTGTTAATGCCCAGGAAGCAGCTTTGTAGGTACAGTAAGGACTGAGAAAGATTAACGGAGATATGCAGAATAAATTTATGTTTGGGATGTCTTAATTATATAAAAAAAAAACTTGTTTCAATATGAATCTACAATCTGCTCCAATTTTGTGTCCCTCCCTCTTCCATAATCTTCCCTCTCAAATCAACTTAGTTTCCAGTTTAATCTTTCTAATTACTGATTATATAATCTCAAACTATCTAGGAGGCTAGGTTCATTTCTTTAATTCTCTACCACAGTACAGCACTTAGTAGTTAATAATGTGTATTTCAAATGCACAAAATCTTTCAACAGTTGTTTTTACTATAACAAAAGACAACAATATTTTCAAAGCTTTCCCAAAAACATTTTTTTTCACCTAATATTAAATGATAGTCCTCTTTACACTTACATCTTCTCTGTTTGATGTTACAATTAGTCCACCATCATCTACAAGCAGTATCAGATATTCATTTTCATCCCTCCATCCTGACTTCAGTAGCTTTCCCAAAAATCCATTGCGTAAAGAGCTTGATGTAAGATTTACTCCCACAACTGAAAAGACATAGTATATGAGCTTTAAAAAGATACACCAAAATAAAGTATGACCTGTAAGAAAGAATACCTTTAACAACCTTCTGAACTTCAAGAAATTAATACTTGCAGGAAAACATGTGGAACAACCCAAACAAAAGATAAAATCTAACTATTGACTGAACTACCATTTCTCCATTCCTAATTCATTGGGGTAGATCAGGCATTTAGTTAACAAAAATCACTCTCACATCTTTAACCTTTGACCACAGTATTAAAGAGTAACAGAGATTTTAAATGATATAAAATAGCGTCTTACTTTTTAATCTTTTTCTTTAAGTTGACTCATCAACTACAACATCGTCCACATTCATACCATCTCCATTCACCTTTATGTTTTTACTGCATCTGATTCTCAGTCATTTTTCCCATGGTTCCATCTGACATACTCAAAACCACAATCATTTCTCTTTCAACATCTATCCATCTCCTTTATGGTCTACCTCTCCTCCATCTACTTTCTACTGTACTGCTAGATATCTCCTTAACCAACTTATCATCTGCCATTGATTCTGCATAACTTTACCATCCCCAAAGATTTTCATCCAAACACCTTCCTAAAGTATTCTAACCACACAACTTTCTTCATTCTATTAATTCTCCTAAATCCAAATTCTAATATGCAAGTTATCCAACTCTACTGCTTTTATTTTCAAACCATCCTGACCTAAGCTTCATATCCAAAGATGAGCACTGGGACACGTACTCATTCAATTCCCAGGATCTCCTTCTTTGGAGTTTCTGCAGCATTCAGAAACCCAACCACATCCATTAGGTGCGACCACAGGTTAAAATGTGTGAAGCTGCGTGTATCTGTGTGAGGTATATGAAGAAAAATCATGGAACGTGTTTAGTATCTTCACTATATAAGTTACACCTTAGATATGAAGGGTCTTGTCAGGAACTGGAGTTTGTAATGTTTGGGAGATAGATGGTGTCCAGAACAAAAATGAGAAAGGTCACCTCATCCATACCTGTTATAAGAGATTTGGTGTATGTCTAGCAGAGTGGAGTTTACAAATTGTGGGAAATGCAGTTGTTTAACACGAGTATTTATTTTGCGATGTCTTTTTTAATGTTAGGAGGGGTTCTGTGAGTCTATATTGCACATATATATAGTAGGTAAAAGTTGGTATGTAGCCAATGACTGGGGAGGTATGTTACCAGTACTACTAGCCTAGGTATCAGGAAGGTTAGTGATGGCTGCACAGTAAGCCAGCACTTCAGCGATTGTCAAGTTGCACTCCTCAGACTCAGGTGACCGTCTTTTCTTTCTGCCTTACCCTCATGTGGACTACTGGCATTCCATTCACAAACACACAATCTCTCCTTGTTGCACATACCACTTGACAACACTTAACTCACACAGCTCATTCTTCACAACTTTAGATTTTCTTGTGGTGAGCACTATGCACTAGCCCAGCCTTTTGGCAAATTGGAAAAGGGCAATTGATAAAAGTAGTAAGTACAAACATTGGCAGAATGCTTGCATAGTGCCATTGTACAAAGGCAAAGGGGATAAGAGTGAGTGCTCAAACTACAGAGGTATAAGTTTGCTGAGTATTCCTGGTAAATTATATGGGAGGGTATTGATTGAGAGGGTGAGGGCATGTACAGAGCATCAGATTGTGGAAGAGCAGTGTGGTTTCACAAGTGGTAGAGGATGTGTGGATCAGGTGTCTGCTTTGAAGAATGTATGTGAGAAATACTTAGAAAAGCAAATGGATTTGTATGTAGCATTTATGGATCTGGAGAAGGCATATGATAAAGTTGATAGAGATGCTCTGTGGAAGGTATTAAGAATATATGGTGTGGGAGGCAAGTTGTTAGAAGCAGTGAAAAGTTTTTATCGAGGATGTAAAGCATGTGTACATGTAGGAAGAGAGGAAAGTGATTGGTTCTCAGTGAATGTAGGTTTGTGGCAGGGGTGTTTGATGTCTCCATGGTTATTTAATTTGTTTATGGATGGGGTTGTTTGGGAGGTGAATGCAAGAGTTTTGGAAAGAGGGGCAAGTATGCAGTCTGTTGGGGATGAGAGAGCTTGGGAAGTGAGTCAGTTGTTGTTCAATTATGATACAGTGCTGGTGGCTGATTCATGTGAGAAACTGCAGAAGCTGGTGACTGAGTTTGGTAAAGTGTGTGAAAGAAGAAAGTTAATAGTAAATGTGAATAAGAGCAAGGTTATTAGGTACAGTAGGGTTCAGGGTCAAGTCAACTGGGAGGTAAGTTTGAATGGAGAAAAACTGGAAGAAGTAAAGTGTTTTAGATATCTGGGAGTGGATCTGGCAGCGGATGGAACCATGGAAGCGGAAGTGAATCATAGGGTGGGGGAGGGGGCAAAAATCCTGGGAGCCTTGAAGAATGTGTGGAAGTCAAGAACATTATCTTGGAAAGCAAAAATGGGTATGTTTGAAGGAATAGTGGTTTCAACAATGTTGTATGGTTGCAAGGCATGGGCTATGGATAGAGTTGTGCGCAGGAGGGTGGATGTGCTGGAAATGAGATGTTTGAGGACAATATGTAGTGTGAGGTGGTTTGATCGAGTAAGTAATGTAGGGGTAAGAGAGATGTGTGGAAATAAAAAGAGCATGGTTGAGAGTGCAGAAGAGGGTGTTTTAAAATGGTTTGGGCACAAGGAGAGAATGAGTGAGGAAAGATTGACCAAGAGGATATATGTATCGGAGGTGGAGGGAACGAGGAGAAGTGGGAGACCAAATTGGAGGTGGAAAGATGGAGTGAAAAAGATTTTGAGTGATTGGGGCCTGAACATGCAGGAGGGTGAAAGGCGGGCAAGGAATAGAGTGAATTGGATCGATGTGGTATACCGGGGTCGACGTGCTGTCAATGGATTGAATCAGGGAATGTGAAGCGTCTGGGGTAAACCATGGATAGTTCTGTGGGGCCTGGATGTGGAAAGGGAGCTGTGGTTTCGGGCATTATTACATGACAGCTGGAGACTGAGTGTGAACGAATGGGGCCCTTGTTGTCTTTTCCTAGCGCTACCTCGCACACATGAGGGGGAAGGGGGATGTTATTCCATATGTGGCGAGGTGGCGATGGGAATAAATAAAGGCAGACAGTATGAATTACGTACATGTGTATATATGTATATGTCTGTGTGTGTATATATATGTGTACATTGAGATGTATAGGTATGTATATTTGCGTGTGTGGACTTGTATGTATATACATGTGTATGGGGGTGGGTTGGGCCATTTCTTTCGTCTGTTTCCTTGCGCTACCTCACAAATGCAGGAGACAGCGTCAAAGCAAAATAATAATCATAATAATAAAAACAAACGTTTAATCAGGAGCATTAGTTACAAACATTAGGCAGATGTAATAGGTAGGAACATGAGGCAGGAGCATTAGGTAGAAGGAGTCAGTAGGAACATTAGGTTGGAACCTCTGCAAATACTGTGCTAGAGTTGCTCTCTGCCAGCAGCCTGTTAAGGGAGAGGCACTAAAATCTAAGATGCAGCACTGAAGTTCACTCATTCTGAGGACTCTAATGCCATGGCCAGCCCCTTGAGACAGTTCCAGGGGGGAAACAGGCATCAGAGATATTGACAGACAGATAGATGTTGTTGAAATGGGAAGCAGAGATAAGCTTTATATTTGTTCATGGGTTGGTGGTTTTTATGGGGAGGTCAGGGTGGGATGATTATAGTGGGACTGCAAACAGCATAAATGAGACTGCACTAGGAATATTTCTGATTCATCATGCATGTACTGAATTTTTGTAGTTAGGCAGCCAGTGTTTGTTCTGAATGTCCAGTTTTGTGTGGTTTGCAGTTTTGTTATGCATGCCTTTGACTGGGAGAATGACCAGGTACATGAGGTGTTGTTTATGGTGTAGAAAAACTGTTTGTTAAGGATACTAAGGATTCCTTCCCTATCCAAAACTGATGTTGGTGTGCATTATGAGGGCATCTATATTGTTTTTGGCCTTATGTGTTGATGTTTGTGGTGTATGAAGATGATGACATGTGTTGCATGTAATATTCAGTGGTACTGAAGTCCTCTTGACTGGATTGGCTGACCACTCAGGATCAACGAAAGGTGTAGGTTGTATTCAGTCTATCTGGGGTAGATTCTATTGGATACAATCATTAAATTTTAGGGATTTCCACAATATGGCCTTCAGGATGTGATGGGAGGTTACGTTTAAGGAGACTGAAGGATTTGGAGAATGAGCAGCTTCTTATGAGACCCAATCGTAATGCTTGGGGATTATGAAAGTGAAGCCTTTGTGAATGACTCTGGCTTGGCTGCAAGCTATAAAGTTGGCAAACCATTTTTTACTATCTTTGCAGAGGGGGAAGTCATATATCTTTTAAGAGAGGATATGCCAGAGGACAGTCTTACATGCTTTATTGATATCTATGCCATCAATACTATGTGGGACGGGCAGAGGCAACTGGATGAAGCCATCCAGTCAAAAGGAAGCTTGCACAGTGTGCCCCAGGGTGTCAGTGTTTGTAATGTTGGAGTACAAAAGGTCACGTCTCGTGAGGTTGGCTGTTGGAGGTAGTGGGTTGGAAGCATGCCTAATTGGTTGCGTAAATTTATGATACTGAAAGAATGCAGTTGGTTTATGTATAGTTCACAGGGATCTTGGGTGACTGTTGAATCAAGAAGGATGGTGGGCTCTGAAATCTCTAGATATATAGGTGTATGGGTGTTGGCCAAGTTCTGTACTTGGGATGGCATGTGGTGAGATGGGGCATATATGTGTTGATTATGATGTAATGAGAGTTGTGCAGTTTTATTGCTATGAATAACATTTCAAGAGTGTTGTCATTCTTTGTGATAAATTTTGTGTAAAGTGGTATTGGAGAATAGGAATTTATGGTGTTTAAGTGTTCTAAATGTTATTGTCTGTCTCATCTCAGGGTTGTGTAATTATAGAAGGGAAGGAGGTGGCTCTGGATGTAAACCTTGTTTCTTGGATAAGGGATATGTGGATGCTGTGGTCTTAGAGTAGGCTGAGTACCCCAGCGTGTTTGTTTTTAATGCTACTGGTGTTAAATCATAAAATGTATAGTTAGTGAGTGAAGTGCTATGGAGTATTAGGGTTATTTGGTACAAGGTGAAGTTGTGTATTTATACCATACAGTACATTGGTTCTGGTAGTGTGAAGATGTGGATGGATGATTTAGGAATTGTGTCTGAATGGCTCTTGCATGTCAAAGCTCTGGGTAGTCTCTTAAGGAAAGATGAGATCTGCAATGAAAGTGATACTAATCAATGCAACTGCCACATTTGAAAGAGGAAAGTCTGAGTGAGGTTCAGTGGGGTATTAGGGTTATTTGGTACAAGGTGGGGTTGTTTATTCTATGCATACTGCACACTGGTGCTGGTAGGGTGAAGAGGTGGGTGAGTGATCTTGGATTTGCATATGAAAGGCTCTTACATGTCAAAGCTCTAAATAGTCCCTTACGGAAGGATGTGATCTGTAATGAAGGCAATTCCTACATCTGAAAGACAAGAGCCTTCTGATGATGGGAGTTTGCCACTGCGGGTTATTGTAATTGAATGGCCCATGCTCGGTTGTTAAATAGGGGTAGCACTTCTAATACTGGAAAAATGTGATGAATGTGCATAACGTTTGGGTTTGACCCATGGCCCACCAGGGACAGCTCAAGGATATGCTCTAGATGACAGCAAGGTGAAGTGGACTCCTTTCAGGCAGAAGGGTGCTCAGCAAATTTTCTTACAATGCTGCAAATTGGCTGGGGTTAAGGTCCTTCATCAAGGTACTTCACTGAGATTCTCTGCTTCTTCCTATTAGATAATTTCCAAAATATTTCAAAGACTTTTCTCCTAATTCTTCCAGACACTCAATTTTTGTCTTCTATTTGAGCTGAAACAACACTTACACAAATTCATATGGCATAAACAAGGCATGCTATCAATACAAGTATGATGAGTGGTTTTACTTCCTGAAACTGTCTTTCTTGTCCAAACATTCCTTTTCAATTCATCACCAACATGAACTGCAAGATATTTAAGGGGACAGTAGCTACCTGAGACCCAACTGAGTCTCTACTTAGCATGATGGGTTTTACCCAGTTGGTAATTTCCAATCAATTTCAGGTAATCCCCGAAACACATCAACAGATTTTTGATAAACAAGAATGAACAAGTTTATTAGTACTTTATGTTCCTCTTAAGCACATTAAGTTACTGATTTGAAAATTGTCTCTGTTTCCCTTAATATCTTATAGATTGTATCATGCATTTTCATATGATATTTCCTGAAATCTGAGCTTTTTAGTTATCTGAATGTGTTTCCTCCTGTGGACAGTCTCATCTACTTACAGTTTACAGAATATTGTTTTAGTATGCATTTAGACATTTCAAAATGCAGTAATCTGGTTTAAAATTTCTGACATGAAGATCTAATTCAGTTATTTTTCACCAAGTACTTACATATCCTATGACATATATGGAAAAAATACACTGAATTATTATAAAAACTGAGAAATAAAGAAAACAGGGGATGAATATAAAGAGACATGAAAACATGAAGGCAACACTGTGACTGAACATACATTAGTCAGTAGAAATTAAAGATTCTGAATTAATGTAAACATTCTGGAAAACAAGGAAATCCATACTAACCTCCTGCCATTACTTCAGCTCCATTCTTTTCCACTAAGACTGGAGCAGATAAAAAGGCACCAAAGGAATGAGGGATCACAGATACTTTTCTGTTAAGTTCCCCTCTACGTAATGCAGGGTTATTCCAAGGATCACCCCAACTGCTGACTCCAGGCTTCTGGCTAAGTAGAGATGAAGATTATTTCATGTTCAGCTAAAGTGCATTAATTGATGAAATAGTAAAAGTACATTATATAATCATGGAAGATTTTGCACTAGTCAACATGTGAATGCAAGAAGTTGGCACTATAAAATAACAATAATCTATGATTGAATCAAAAAATAAATGATCACAGCTTTCTTACCAAACTTAAACCTTTAAAGTCTTCAGAGGTACATCCAAATTTACCTGGGCAACATCCCCAGGTGTATATAAACATTTTGAGATTTTCTGTTAAAATTTCAAGGCTGTTCTATGTAGGGAGTTATGAGAGGGAGAGGGGCATATGGGTGCTGAATGCCTACACATGACATAGGTGTTCAGTCACCTAATAGAGATGAGAGAGGGAGGTAAATCTTAGTATGAGTAATGTATCCACATTACCACAAATCTGAGTTTTGTGATACATTCAAACTATAAGTATATACGACAGATATAAAGTATGCATTGAAACTGCAGTAATTATTACTTATTAAAGGCAAAATCATTCCATTGAATTATAAGGAAGAAAAAATAATGTCTAAATATGATGATGGCAACACTTCCACTTTTATTTGTACTACTGGCATTTCAGTAACTTGTCCATGGATAATATTGGCAGTTCTGAACCTTGTTTACATGTACTACTTTGTTAAAATCACATTTATCTCTCATTCTTTAAATGTAAAAACTGTGAATAAAGGGTAAAAAAGACTGGGGTGAACAAGAATTAAAAAAACTGGGGGATGTTATGGGCACACAGAATACAATCCTTTCTGATTATCACAAGTTTTCGTATCTACAAAATTTTCTGGACCTGTTAAAGATGTAACAGCATATCTTGTCTCATTAACTTAACACTGAGTCAAAAGGGAACCCTAAGAACAATAAATCTGTAGTCTCCCCAAACCCCAAATGACCAATTACTGATACTTTTCTCCTCAAACTATAAGAGACTTATACCTACAATTCTTATCCTTTTTCTTCTTACAAAGCAAGCCAGAAATATAGAAAGATAAGAGATTCCCATGGTGTTTTGGAAAAATATAGTAAAGTCTTTATAGAATTCTGTGGGTAAACCAAACTTTTGCCCTCCTGGACAAGATTTCCTTGCACAAATCAGTTCTCTCCATCATCTCTTATAACAGGAAAAAAAAATTATCATGTTCAAATCCAGATGTAGCATGTACCCTTAATCCACTCATTCCTGCTCAGCCCTAGATTATACTACAATATTATTGGAGGATAAATGATTGTTGGAAAACTTGTTTACTGGGCTTTGTGAGAAAAAGCAGCAACTATGCTTGGCATCTAACTGTTTGCAACAGCATTAGACCACTCCCATCCAAATCATCCCATAACCAGCCACCAGCCCTATTAGGAAAAAAAAAGTGCACTTCGGCCACTCACTTCAACAAATTTCCCTCTCTAACAAACACAAAATAAACAAAATGCACACACAATTTAAAGATTCATCAATCACTAACCCTGGCTCCCACCCCTAAACCAGTCTTAAAGTTTTTCACCCCACAATGCATACATCCATCAGAAGCTTCCCTACACCGGCATGTACATACATTTGCTGGACACCAAAGATCTCTCCAACACTACAAACACTGACTCAACATATCATAAGAGCCCTTCCACACACACAACAATAAACATTTACCCCTCAAATGTGTTCCACTCATCCTACATGGCTTTGCTAAACTTTACAGTTTTGTAAGAACAATGAAGTTACAGATTATCTTAAAATACCTTTCTGGATAAAATCTTGCCAATCCAAATCTTGTAAAGATAACCCTGCCAATGATATCTGACGAACGATCATGCCAGTCATCAAGAAGTCTTTGTGTCCAAGTCTGTGACCATAATAACCCTTGTACAAGGTCATCACGACCTGAAATTGAGATCCATTACATTAAAATATACTTCAAAGGATACTGTGCTTCATAAAATTCTCTATCTAACATATAATGCATATGATGCTTCATCCAAATCAAAAATCATGAAAAATCTATTCACTATCCAGATGATATTTGGCTGAATCCTGCTACTCACTATCTCCTTTAGCCTACTATCACCCTTGTGTGTGTGTGTGTGCTTTAAATGGACAACTAATGCTCTGTACTTCTTCTAATGTGCTACCAGTGTGTCATGAGCTTTCTGATAACCATTATCTGACTTATTTCAAAATGCACTCATCATCACAGTAAGTTGTAATTCTGTCTAAGTGCCAGGACATGAAGTGGTTTTTCTTTTTTTCTGGATATGAAGTGCATTCATCTCTTAAGAATGCGGAATGCATTCCTCCCCTTACCTGGAAAGACTGCATTTCTCTCCTTAATTGTTTGACTTCTTTCAAAATGCACCCAAAGCTGTAATTCGGTATATTTGTTTGGCACACTTTTCACCCGTCACCCTCTACATTTTTTATATCAAACTCAGCTGTCACTCTTTGTGGGGTCTCTCTGTGGTGTCTATAGCTAAATTTACATTATGCTTAATATCAAGGTCATTTCTTTTCTTTGAGAACTACTATTTCATTTCTTTGATCTGAGATTATTTCTGAGAGTTAATGAATTCTGATCTATTACTAACTTTCTCTCCTACACCACAATCTGGACGAGATATTTAGTTACATTGCTAGTCAAAAAAGTTGTCTAATTTTTTGGCCCAGAAAGGTCCCTAATCATACCGAGGTCAATGCAAAAGAGAGAGAGAGGTGTGACTTAAGCAGGGCCTTTAGGTTTCTAAATCAGTTGAATAGTGTTAACAGTTAACCAGGTCATGTGAAGCATCTGGGGTAAACCATGGAAAGGTCTGTGGGGCCTGGATGTGGATAGGGAGCTGTGGTTTCAGTGCATTACATAAGACAGCTAGAGACTGAGTGTGAATGAATGTGGCCTTTTTGTCTGTTTGCCTGGAGCTACCTCGCTGAAGCTGGGGGTAGCGATGCTATTTCCTGTGTGGCAGGGTAGCGACAGAAGTGGATGAATGCATGTATAAATATGTACATGGAAAGTTTTATGGGGCCTGGATGTGGAAAGGGAGCAGTGATTTTGGTGCATTACACATGACAGCTAGAAACTGAGTGTGAACAAATGTGGCCTTTCTTGTCTTTTCCTAGCGCTACCTCGCACGCATGCGGGGGGGAGGGAGTTGTCATTTCATGTGTGGTGGGGTGGTGACGGGAATGAATAAAGGCAGCAAGCATGAATTATGTAAATAAAGTGCGTAAGACAAGGGAGCAAATGGGAACTTCAGTGAAGGGCGCAAATGGGGAGGTGATAACAAGTAGTGGTGATGTGAGAAGGAGATGGAGTGAGTATTTTGAAGGTTTGTTGAATGTGTTTGATGATAGAGTGGCAGATATAGGGTGTTTTGGTCGAGGTGGTGTGCAAAGTGAGAGGGTTAGGAAAAATGATTTGGTAAACAGAGAAGAGGTAGTAAAAGCTTTGCGGAAGATGAAAGCCGGCAAGGCAGCAGGTTTGGATGGTATTGCAGTGGAATTTATTAAAAAGGGGGTGAATGTATTGTTGACTGGTTGGTAAGGTTATTTAATGTATGTATGACTCACGGTGAGGTGCCTGAGGATTGGCGGAATGCGTGCATAGTGCCATTGTACAAAGGCAAAGGGGATAAGAGTGAGTGCTCAAATTACAGAGGTATAAGTTTGTTGAGTATTCCTGGTAAATTATATGGGAGGGTATTGATTGAGAGGGTGAAGGCATGTACAGAGCATCAGATTGGGGAAGAGCAGTGTGGTTTCAGAAGTGGTAGAGGATGTGTGAATCAGGTGTTTGCTTTGAAGAATGTATGTGAGAAATACTTAGAAAAGCAAATGGATTTGTATGTAGCATTTATGGATCTGGAGAAGGCATATGATAGAGTTGATAGAGATGCTCTGTGGAAGGTATTAAGAATATATGGTGTGGGAGGAAAGTTGTTAGAAGCAGTGAAAAGTTTTTATCGAGGATGTAAGGCATGTGTACGTGTAGGAAGAGAGGAAAGTGATTGGTTCTCAGTGAATGTAGGTTTGCGGCAGGGGTGTGTGATGTCTCCATGGTTGTTTAATTTGTTTATGGATGGGGTTGTTAGGGAGGTGAATGCAAGAGTTTTGGAAAGAGGGGCAAATAGGAAGTCTGTTGGGGATGAGAGAGCTTGGGAAGTGAGTCAGTTGTTGTTCGCTGATGATACAGCGCTGGTGGCTGATTCATGTGAGAAACTGCAGAAGCTGGTGACTGAGTTTGGTAAAGTGTGTGAAAGAAGAAAGTTAAGAGTAAATGTGAATAAGAGCAAGGTTATTAGGTACAGTAGGGTTGAGGGTCAAGTCAATTGGGAGGTGAGTTTGAATGGAGAAAAACTGGAGGAAGTGAAGTGTTTTAGATATCTGGGAGTGGATCTGGCAGCGAATGGAACCATGGAAGCGGAAGTGGATCATAGGGTGGGGGAGGGGGCGAAAATTCTGGGAGCCTTAAAGAATGTGTGGAAGTCGAGAACATTATCTCGGAAAGCAAAAATGGGTATGTTTGAAGGAATAGTGGTTCCAACAATGTTGTATGGTTGCGAGGCGTGGGCTATGGATAGAGTTGTGCGCAGGAGGATGGATGTGCTGGAAATGAGATGTTTGAGGACAATGTGTGGTGTGAGGTGGTTTGATCGAGTAAGTAATGTAAGGGTAAGAGAGATGTGTGGAAATAAAAAGAGCGTGGTTGAGAGAGCAGAAGAGGGTGTTTTGAAATGGTTTGGGCACATGGAGAGAATGAGTGAGGAAAGATTGACCAAGAGGATATATGTGTCGGAGGTGGAGGGAACGAGGAGAAGAGGGAGACCAAATTGGAGGTGGAAAGATGGAGTGAAAAAGATTTTGTGTGATCGGGGCCTGAACATGCAGGAGGGTGAAAGGAGGGCAAGGAATAGAGTGAATTGGAGCGATGTGGTATACCGGGGTTGACGTGCTGTCAGTGGATTGAATCGGGGCATGTGAAGCGTCTGGGGTAAACCCTGGAAAGCTGTGTAGGTATGTATATTTGCGTGTGTGGACGTATGTATATACATGTGTATGGGGGTGGGTTGGGCCATTTCTTTCGTCTGTTTCCTTGCGCTACCTCACAAACGCGGGAGACTGCGTCAAAGCAAAAAAGAAAAAAAAAAAATTAAAATGTATATGTCTGTGTATGTATATATATGTATACGTTGAAATGTATAGGTATGCATAAGTGCGTGTGTGGACGTGTATGTATATACACATGTATGTGGGTGGGTTGAGCCATTCTTTTGTCTGTTTCCTTGCGCTACCTCTCTAACGTGGGAGACAGTGACAAAGTATAATGAATAAAATGAATATGCATATATATGTATATGTCTGCATATGTATATGTACATATATGCTGATATATACATGTATGTATATGTGTGTGTATGGGTGTTTATGTACATATATGTGTATATGAGCGGATGGGCCATTCTTTGTCTGTTTCCTGGCACTACCTCGCCAACGCAAGAAACAGCGATTAGGTACAATAAAAAAAAATATAATGATAGCTAACTTTCTCATTAAATGTAATGACAGGCTATAACAAGAAGTGAGGTAAAGAACTGCTTAAAAAGAATGAGAAAATATGCTGATTTTAGGGTAAGAGGGGTGGATGAATGGTTGCAATAAATTGGGTAAGAGTGATGAATGGTTGCAATAAATTAAGAGATGAAACTGTGAGAGAAGGTAAGGTCCCATGAATGCAGAACTCTCCCCCTGCACCATACAAAAAGATCATCATATCAAGTTCTTGGTCAAAGATCTACATTGGGCACACGTCTTCAATACTGCTGTGACACTGTTATCATTGGCAGAATGTTCATTCTGATCCTACACTTTCAGTGAAGTGTGTTTCAAGACTACGATGAGTTTCAAAATAGGAGATACATCAGTAAGAAGAGCCACAACACTGTGAAAATCATATCAACAATCAGCATGAACACAAATGCTGGGAAATATTTCTTTCTGAACACATCTCTCATAGTAATCACTCTATGGACAATCTTCAACCATTCAGTTTGTTTCTTATATGGATAAAATTATCATAATGCACTTACATATTTGTTTTTTATTCTGGATATCCCTCATGAGCCTATTCAAATGATCAGAGTCATTGCTAGGCTGCCGACCTCTACAGTAAGGCCAAGGTGCTAATACTGTTGTGGATACATTAAGAGGAGTCATCAATGTTGGATCTTGATCATGAACCACCAGATGCACAGATCCTTGTAGATTAACAAGGCCAAGACTGAAAAAAGCAGATACATTCTACTTATTATATTGCAATAACATACTGAAGATAATATACATAGAGTAAATCAGTGAAAATATTTAGACCAGCCTGTTTGGTTAGTTTTAATGAGCAAGAGTGCATGTTGAGAGTCTGGGTGTTCTAGACTCCACTAAAATATCTCTAATAAGGAAAGTTAATGCTTAAGTGACTGTTGTCTAAAATGTAAAATATGAAAGAGGATAATACATACATTTCGAAAAAGGAGGAATATATAGGTACTATACAAGATATGAGATCTATGAAAGGGTTAGGTGGGGTTTATCAGGTTACAAGATAGTAAAATGAAGGTTAACTTATCATTTTAGATGTCATAACACATGAAACGTGAAGCAAAGAGCAAGAAAGATAGAAATCAAAGACCTATGTCAGTATTTGTTCAACTTAAACATTCCGCACATTTGGATATAGACTTAACAGTATCTCTTTACACCCAAATGCAAATGCCTCTCCTGCCTTAGCAAGGTAGCATAAGGATCTAATGAACAACAGTATCATTTGCACCTATCCACTCTCTGACATACATAATGTATCAAAACCTGAGTCTACCTTTCATAACTAAACAATATAGACTTGTCCATGGTCTACTTTGACCTCTTCATGTTCTCTAGTTTGGCCCACTGACATATCAATCCCACCTCCATATATTCCATCGATCCATTTCATTCTATCCTAAATATGCTTCCAGGTCTGTTGAATGTTCAGATCTTGATACTCTAAAGCCTCCTTCACTCTATCCTTCTACTTCCTTCAGAGGGTCTCCCTCTCCTCCGAGCTCCTTCCATTTCTGATAAATAGATTCTCTAGGTCAATATTTCTATGCTCAACCAGTCTATATTGTGAATCATTTCAGCAAAACCTGGCTGGCTTTCTCAGACTTTGCCAACTACTAAACCTCCCTCTCAAACTGTTGTTCTTACATGATCAACATGGTTATATCAGCTATCATTCTCAGCCATTTAACTTCCAACAAACCCACCCTCTTCCTCTTGTTTGTTTCAAACCCCAGATTCACATTCACACAGCAACTCCATGCAACATAAATTCTTTCATAGCAAATGAAGAGTGCAAAAGTAAATCTTTTCTTTTTATTGTATTATTATCATTATCATACTTTGATGCTGTCTCCCGCGTTAGCGAGGCAACACAAGGAAACAGATGAAAAAATGGCCCAACCTACCCACATACGTGTACAAACATGCACATATACATACCCATACATTTCAATGTATACATATATATACATACACAGACATATACACATGTACACAATTCACACTTGCTGCCTTTATTCATTCCGTCGCCACCCCACCACACATGAAATGACACATGATTTTTCCACAACTTTAGCAGCATGAACTAAATGATGGCTGTAGTTTAGAGATATGATAGATAAACAAACAAAGAACAGGTACTGTATTAGCCTTACTAAATTTGTTTACAACTGATAACTAAAATGTATTATCATATACATAGTGCAATGCCATATAACATTCAATGCAATTGGTGTGGATTACATCATGACATATTTATAGACATGTTATGACACACTAAGTATTCTACATGGATTTGCTGTAAAAGACTTCCTGTTTCAGGTACTTTCACATGACATCACCTTCAATCTTTTGAAGGACCTCATAGTCACATATTAGTGTGACAATGGATGATTTTACTTAATCTACAGTCATACATTTTACTCTGCTTACACATTCAGTGGTGAAACTGGTACCTGTAACCCTTTTAACTCTTTACTTTAGCTTCCTCACATATTCCTTCTTCTAGTTATTCAAATCAAACCAATAAATAAGAATACTAAACATGACAATATCTTCAATGACAGATGTACAAAGCAGGTGAAGTAAGGTGTTACCAATATCAAATATTTATTTATTTATTTATTTTGCTATATCGCTGTCTCCCGCGTTAGCGAGGTAGCGCAAGGAAACAGATGAAAGAATGGCCCAACCCGCCCACATACACATGTATATACATACATGTCCACACACGCACAATATACATACCTATACATCTCAATGTACACATATATATATACACACACACAGACATATACATATATACACATGTACATAATTCATACTGTCTGCCTTTATTTGTTCCCATCGCCACCTCGCCACACATGGAATAACAACCCCCTCCCCCCCTCATGTGTGCAAGATAGCGCTAGAAAAAACACCAAAGGCCCCATTCGTTCACACTCAGTCTCTAGCTGTCATGCAATAATGCACCGAAACCACAGCTCCCTTTCCACATCCAGGCCCCACACACTTTGCATGGTTTACCCCAGACGCTTCACATGCACTGGTTCAATCCACTGACAGCACGTCGACTCCGGTATACCACATCGTTCCAATTCACTCTATTCCTTGCACGCCTTTCACCCTCCTGCATGTTCAGGCCCCAATCACACAAAATCTTTTTCACTCCATCTTTCCACCTCCAATTTGGTCTGCCACTCCTCGTTCCCTCCACCTCTGACACAAAAATCCTCTTGGTCAATCTTTCCCCACTCATTCTCTCCATGTGACCAAACCATTTCAAAACACCCTCTTCTGCTCTCTCAACCACACTCTTTTTATTTCCACACATCTCTCTCACCCTTACATTACTTACTCGATCAAACCACCTCACACCACATATTGTCCTCAAACATCTCATTTCCAGCACATCCACCCTCCTGCGCACAACTCTATCCATAGCCCACACCTCGCAACCATACAACAATATCAAATGTTTTACTTAATATTAGGAAACATAATTTTGTTGAAATTCAAATATTTCATAGCTAACATAGGAATACAAAGATAATTTTTGTCAATTGTAATGGTATCCATTTATTCAAACTTCTCAACAAGTACTAAAGAATTGTCACAAATGATAAATGGCGTATGAGTCATATCAAATCTCCCAAAGCCAAATATGAGTTCCTTTGTTTTCTTTTCATTCAACAGATTATTATATCAAAACAGTTGGTACAGATTTTGATTTCATTTCACTAAGATGATTCATCATTGTCAGAAATAAGCCTTAATATGGCAGAGTCATTACCAGATTTAAAACATAGAACTTGTTTGATGTCACACAAGTCCATTTGTAAAGAGAGTAAATAACACTGGACTTGAAACAAAACCCTGTAGAAAAACAATATTTATGATTCTAGCAGCCAAAGTTTTTTTTACTAATCTGAACAATTTGAACAGACTGGCCTCTATCTGATGAAATCCAGCACATATGATCAATCTGTTAGATGCAACCAGGCTGATGAAGTCCTCCCACACATGTTGAAATGATGAAGAGTTGACATCGATTACTGGATGGGTTATCAAAGGTTTTGCACAAATTTCTATGAGTGTCAGCACTTGTAGAACAACCAAGTGTAAGATGCTAGAACAGGAATCACAGAGTTCTTTAACTAACAGATGTGGCTTGACGGTGTTGTGAGTAGAACTAAAGGCAATGAATACAGCTCTGGCATATGAATTTGGTTTTTCTTGGTGTTCATCTACTAGGCTATCAAATATTACTTTGGGATGCTCCACGGAATGCTTCTTCTGGCAGAAAAATTGGAAGTTTTCCCAGTACAAATGATTATGCATTATCCTTTCAGGGTCTTGAATGAGAATGTTGTTAGAGAGATGGGGTGAAAATCGATGATTTCTCTTGGAGCCCTTTTTTCTAAGAAGAAGAATAATTGAGCAAGCAATCCTTGTGTGGGACAGTATCAAAAGCTTCCTCACAATACAAGAAAATAATATCAACATCATAAATTTTGTCAATGGCACTTTCCAAAAACCTATACTGATGCTTTCAGGGTAAGCTGTTTGCTTCAAGGCCATCTATGATTATTCTTTCCATCATTATGCAGGCCACTGACGTTCGATTGATGGGAAACTAAATAAGCAAATCTGTATATGTCCTTTTCATTTGCAAAAGGTGTTGTGCTTGCTTGCTTCCACTGATGAGAATATAGTTCAAAAAGTCTAACAAGTTACAAATCTGGGCTATCCATACAACGTAATAGGATACAGATGATGCTCACTTTCAGCCATTCAAAATCTTTCTTATCTGAAGAAATAATGTACAAAGCCTGCTACATCACCTGACCTAACCATACCACCAACTAAGAATAAGAAATATTATCTGATATTTCATTCTTCCAACTGAGCTGACATGCAAACAGTATTAGAATTTTATGCAACATTAATTTGGGGAAAACATTTATGCAAATTTGCATGAAAAATTCAGGATACAGATTCAAATATGTTTTTCCTTAAAAGAACATGAGATGTATGGTGTAATACTAAAGTTACTATGTAAAATATATCTTACATATTAAATGAGATCCAGACGTCTCCTCAGAGCCTTTTAGACCACACTGAACCTGAAAAGCACAAGTAAGCTCCACACCTCTGAAGATGCTATTTTCATCCACCACACTACATGACATGACCCAAAAAACATATATAAGGTGAGGTGTTAGGGCAACCTACATGCAAAAGCCTATAAAGCAAGTATGTAAAGAGGGACTCTGTGAATCAACAAGCTCAACAATTGCTTATTTTAGTGCACAAATAATCCATTATACAACATTCTTGCTGTAGTTACTCTTGTAGCTGTGGACACCAACTACAAAAAGAGACAACTATCTCATAATTACCACAGGACCAATTACTATAAGATCTCTGGTGTTACCTCTTTCTAGAGGCTTCTACATCCAAGGCTGCATTTCTTCCATTAGCAGGGAAATTTGAACTCCTTTGGAATGAGAAGCTCTATGATGAGTCTATACTCCAAGTAAGACAGCCTTGCTAAAGATGACTTTTCACTTACAGTGTGACCTTGAGCATGCAAAGTTCAGTAACTCTAGTAAATATAATCAAAACAACATATGGCTCTCCGGGTCAGGATTAAATTCTGAGTGTGCCCTAAATATATGCCATTTGTAGCCAAGAAATGAAACTGGGTAAATGCAAATCTTTTTCTTTTCAACAAGTTTATCAAGACCCCAGCTATATGTTTTGGACTGTATTGTTGACTGGTTGGATAGGTTATTTAATGTATGTATGATTCATGGTGAGGTGCCTGAGGATTGGCGGAATGCTTGCAAAGTGCCATTGTACAAAGGCAAAGGGGATAAGAGTGAGTGCTCAAATTACAGAGGTATAAGTTTGTTGAGTATTCCTGGTAAATTATATGGGAAGATATTGATTGAAAGGGTGAAGGCATGTACAGAGCATCAGATTGGGGAAGAGCAGTGCGGTTTCACAAGTGGTAGAGGATGTGTGGTTCAGGTGTTTGCTTTGAAGAATGTATGTGAGAAATACTTAGAAAAGCAAATGGATTTGTATGTAGCATTTATGGATCTGGAGAAGGCATATGACAGAGTTGATAGAGATGCTCTGTGGAAGGTATTAAGAATATATGGTGTGGGAGGCAAGTTGTTAGAAGCAGCGAAAAGTTTTTATCGAGGATGTAAGGCATGTGTACGTGTAGGAAGAGAGGAAAGTGATTGGTTTTCAGTGAATGTAGGTTTGCGGCAGGGGTGTGTGATGTCTCCATGGTTGTTTAATTTGTTTATGGATGGGGTTGTTAGGGAGGTGAATGCAAGAGTTTTGGAAAGAGGGGCAAGTATGCAGTCTGTTGTGGATGAGAGAGCTTGGGAAGTGAGTCAGTTGTTGTTCGCTGATGATACAGCGCTGGTGGCTGATTCATGTGAGAAACTGCAGAAGCTGGTGACTGAGTTTGATAAAGTGTGTGAGAGAAGAAAGTTGAGAGTAAATGTGAATAAGAGCAAGGTTATTAGGTACAGTAGTGTTGAGGGTCAAGTCAATTGGGAGGTAAGTTTGAATGGAGAAAAACTGGAGGAAGTAAAGTGTTTTAGATATCTGGGAGTGGATCTGGCAGCAAATGGAACCATGGAGGCGGAAGTGAATCATAGGGAGGAGGCGAAAATCCTGGGAGCCTTGAAGAATGTTTGGAAGTCGAGAACATTATCTCGAAAAGCAAAAATGGGTATGTTTGAAGGAATAGTGGTTCCAACAATGTTGTATGGTTGCGAGGCGTGGGCTATGGATAGAGTTGTGCGCAGGAGGGTGGATGTGCTGGAAATGAGATGTCTGAGGACAATATGTGGTGTGAGGTGGTTTGATCGAGTAAGTAATGTAAGGGTAAGAGAGATGTGCAGAAATGAAAAGAGCGTGGTTGAGAGAGCAGAAGAGGGTGTTTTGAAATGGTTTGGTCACATGGAGAGAATGAGTGAGGAAAGATTGACTAAGAGGATATATGTGTCAGAGGTGGAGGGAACGAGGAGAAGTGGGAGACCAAACTGGAGGTGGAAAGATGGAGTGAAAAAGATTTTGAGTGATCGGGGCCTGAACATGCAGGAGGGTGAAAGGAGTGCAAGGAATAAAGTGAATTGGATCGATGTGGTATACCGGGGTCGACGTGCTGTCAATGGATTGAACCAGGGCATGTGAAGCGTCTGGGGTAAACAGCTAGAGACTGAGTGTGAACGAATGGGGCCTTTGTTGTCTTTTCCTAGCGCTACCTCGCACACATGAGGGGGGAGGGGGTTGTTATTCTATGTGTGGTGAGGTGGCGATGGGAATAAATAAAGGCAGACAGTATGAATTATGTACATGTGTATATATGTATATGTCTGTGTGTGTATATATATGTGTACATTGAGATGTATAGGTATGTATATTTGCGTGTGTGGACATGTATGTATATACATGTGTATGTGGGTGGGTTGGGCCATTTCTTTTGTCTGTTTCCTTGCGCTACCTCGCTAACGCGGGAGACAGCGACAAAGCAAAATAAAAATATATAATATATCTTGAAACTTCTTTCAACTAAAGTTGAAGTCCAGTCCTAAAGGCATATATCATGAAAAAATACTCTGATTTATCCCTGACTGCTAGGAACCTTAAACAAAGGTGATCAGCTGAACTGCTATTTCAAAGTACAGTACAGATGGTCTACACCTTAAGCGTGTCCGACCTACAAACAATAATACTTACATATGAGCTCCAATGGTTAGTTCCTAGTTTGACATACAATCAATTACTCATACTTAAGAACAGCTGAAATGCATCTTATTTTCATTAAGTCTTATTCAACATGATGTTCTATTAACTATATTCACCCTGGAATACAATATCTAATAAATTATTACAGTCAAGTATAGGTATTTCCTCTAATCTTATGCATTTCTTTATATTGCCCAACTTATACAAAGACCTAACCCATTTGTACCTCTGGGACCCTGTGTACTTTGAAAATGCCTAAGTCTATAAAAACTTTAAACATACCACTAATGGTACAAGCTATTATCAAAACTTACATGCATTTTTCCTGTTTAAATACCCATAAAAATATTTCTATTTTGAAATCTCACCTGTAAGTAGTGTTGGGTACAGGTGCATATGAAAACTGTATACCATCATAAAGCACACGATGTGCTTCATCTACACTGATCTTCCCCAAGACTGTGGCATTATAAGTCATGCCTTCAGTCATATTGTTGCGAACTGAGTTCGTCTCACGTATGTCTTCTTCAACATCCAATAGGTCTATGTGGGGAGGACCCTGGAGGAGAAAAATGAATCTAAATGAGCTGCGATATTTGAGTTTTTACCATTTATGAGAAAATGCAGTCACAGGCAGCACAGAAATCATAAAAGAAATGTGTCAAGCACTAAATCAGTCAATTCTGATCAGTATTATACGGCAATACTATTATTTAAGTATTGTTTTCCAAAGATAATGGTGAAAGTCACTAACAAAATTAATCACCAAGCTATGCATCACACTTCATCCATTCTGCCTCCTCAGTGACCCCTTTACCTCCATATCAATAATACAATATCATTTAACTATCCATGGTTGCATTTGTTTGTCTTATGGCCCATCAGGATCCATGATACATTGTCATTAAGTTGCTGGATCTCAGAGACATCAAGAAAGTAAGAAATATGTTTTAGGAGACTACTCTAACTAGCTTCACACAATTGCTCAATTATAGTCAACTATGTTTTCCTTACCCACTGAATATGCTGCTACTGAACCAGAGTGCTTTATTTGAGTGCATTTTTTGTGTGGCTTATATTGCACCAATGTGTACCTTATCATCCTGATGTGGTTAATACACAAATTGCAATTACCATTTTTCTTTGTTATGGGTTAACAAGATTATTAATAAAACATCTGAGATAACTGAGTCTTCATCTCACCAAGAGGTAGGAGAGCTGCTTGCGAAGTTTGGGGTGCAGTACCAAAAAACCATTGTGGTTGATAATGAAAGAATACCCATTTGGTCCCAGAGCTTCAAAGGGGGAGAGGTTCTTCAATGTCTGTATGGGAACATCAATGCCTGCCACTCCAAGCAGTGTTGATGTGTTCTGCAAATGAAAAATGAAAGTGGTACTAATTAAAACATGTATCTACTGCATAATGTTATTCTAGCACTATGAAAACATTAATCATGAAGACTGCCTCTTCTCATAAAAGTACAAAACTAAAATGTAAACCTTAATCTATACATAAACAAAGACATCTAAAATAACACCTATGCAAAAAATAATGTAAACAAAGAAACAAGAAATAATGTAAACAAGAAAAGCATAACAAAAGGTCTACAATTACTGTGTACTGGTGAGTCATAGCTAAAAACCTGTGGCATTCTCTTAGAGCAAAATGAATCTCTGTAAACTGTTAAGTTTCTCTGCCATGTCTGAAAAGCCAAGAAATTAAAATGATCTAGAACAATTCCCAACAAAAGAAGTTTAAAACACATAAGCATGAACCATCAACATAAAGTCTAAGGTTGCTGTCCAATTACAGTAGCTAATGTTATTAAGTATAATTGTTCTCAAGATATGACAAAGTATTTTTGATGTGTCAAAGACAACTCCCTCAAATGAAAGAAAATGCAACCATCTGACATCCTTAGAGGTCATAACTGAAAGTGAAAACACTACAATATTATGTTGAACATAGGCAAGCAGGTCTTATCAACAAAAGAAAGAATGACTGCTGAGTGCTACGAACAAGCACATACTGGCTTCAAATGCTTTATGGTGATCAAAGGATGGTGAATCCTCATGGATATACTTCAGTTATCATTATTATATCATTCCAGGATTCCTTTCATGGGTTTCCTGCTGCTTTATGGCTGTGCTATGATCAATAGGGAGGAAAATGATGGACTCCTTTAGAGTGAAAAATTCCTTGTTGAGACTGCACTCCTTTATGTCCGCTGACAATAGTACAACCTAACCAAAGAAGACTTTTCATTTGCAGTATAAACCCTATGCAGGAGAAATCCAGTAAAACAAACCCTATGATGATTAAAACAATACTTCAACCTTCACCAAAACAATCTCCATCAGATGTTCATAGAACTCAGTCCATGGGTGAGAAATAGAAAATTCTTATCTATCACTCACAAAAAAAGAAACATTACTGTACACCATATTTTCATAATACAAATTACACTGCATTGATACAGGTGACAATTTCATATGACACCATAGCTGTACCAACTGAAGGGGTAATGGGACAACACACCCAAAAACCTAGGTTGACCAAGTCATTTAAACTGGTAGTTTTCCAGATTTAAGAAAATCGGAAATCAAAAGATTTCATCTTCACCTTTTACAAAGTTAGATTTATCCCAAAATTAGATTTGTGGAATTCACTGACGCAAACTCTATGCAAATCACTGAATCTGCTCGAATCTCATGTGAAAAGGCAACTGAGAGGTAAGTGCAATTCACACACTAGTTTTCTTTATGCAAATAGTCATCTGAAAGTGTGAACCATAATATTTCCTCCCTACTTTGTTCTTCAGTTCTCTTGTGGTCACTTTCCAATCCATTTAGGCCTGCAACCAAGAAGGAGACAGAGGAGTCTTGGGTCCCTCTGTAAACTTTTTGCAATTCCCCCAATGCATAAACAGTGTTAATTTTGCAATCCAAATTTCAGCATTATCTGCTGAAACTAAAAGCCTGGGAAAATTTTTGCTTGTCTCCAAAAAGGATTTGGGCCCTTATGCCTATGTATGTCAGTAGTAGAAAAGGTTGAGGGGCAGAAGGGCTGGAACAGTTACATCAATCTGGAATGATCTTACATCTAATCATCTTGATATAAAGGTCTGGAAAGAGCAATGTAACCATTGCCTTTGTGATAGAATAATGGTCAGAAGGAATTAGGATGCATGTATCATTTTCAAAAATCCACAAGTGAACCATAATCAAAACATAAATGACCAGGTAATTTTATGTGAAATTTCAAATTAATGGACATTATCGAGGCAAACTACTTTGCCCACAAAGGGCTGAGGGCAAACAGGCAAAATTTCTAAGCACATATCATGAGCCGGACCTGCCATGTGGCAGGTACTCAACTAACTAAATCAAAAGTTATAATCCTTTTCATCTGGATCTCATTCTAAATAATGCACTAAAAGTGAATCATATGAAGAATCTGCATCCATTTTGTGCTACTGCTCACTGGAGATACCATTCTAAAAAGGATTTACAAATTTTCAGTATATATCAAACTAATAATATGGTAGTGTGTAACAGTAATTAAGAATATCAAATAAGATACAAAGTGAGTTTTGCTAAAGCCTTCACTGTTGGAGTGGAGTGAGGATAATAAGAGAAAGGAGGGGGTGTTTTGACTAAAGGAGATTAGGGGAACAGATGAAGGCTCTACAATTAGGTTGACTGAGGCTGCTTGTAGCAGGATAGCAAGCTATAATAACATAAAAAAATAATCTGATGAATTTTCTTATTTGAAGCAACAAAATGGTAGTGTTTTCATTTGCAAAGCTCAGAGATGAAAAGTTATGTTTCATGGCACAGTTATAAAGTGTCTCTTGCGTTTTCTATTTCTAATCAACTAAATTACACTGGTTTATGGTATACTGTTAACATATCAAAAGCAAATCCGTTTACTTACAGCATAGTCTGACATGTTGTACACTGGCCTTGTTAGGGACACTGTTAGCTCCTCTGTCTGAAAATGAAATGCAATTAGATTTTGTGAAGTTAAATGATTATTCTAATTCATATGCAAATACAATTGCTTAATATCAGTATTACCAAAGTGTATCTCTACATTTGAAAATAAAAAATATATTTCCATGGGATAATGAAATCTAGTATCTCAAAATTACGAAACACGAATTGAAAACTGTTAAGTGGAAATCCTTACCATGACACAAGATGCTCAAACAACAACAAAGAAGCACAGCACATGCAACCCTGGCTCATGCAATAAAAGCATCCATGTGAAGGTCCTCGAAGCACTAACACAATTGGCTGAATCACCAGAGTAAAAAAAAATTATAATCTCACCAACAATATCATGAATTCACTTCTCAATAAAAAAAAAATTATTGGATTTATGGTTGCTAGAAAATTTTACTGATATGAGATTTTCACTCATTTGGGAAGTATGAATAAAACTTATAGTAATCTATGCTTTTATAAGAGTGGTAAGATCAATTTTTGATGCACCATAAAGCAGCAACATAATTCTAGATATATTAAGCAATACATTAACAGTATGCCCATACATATCTACCAACCTTTATTTTCTCATATATAAGTATTACTGGACAGTATCAATTTTCAAAATATTCCCTACCATGTGACCAAACTGATTCAAGAAAATGATTAAAGCATTTCTATCCTTCATGAAATTAAGCAACTATTTTCATTATACTCTGTTCCCACTCCTTGATTATCTACTGCCTAGAACATAAACAAACAAATCACCCATACTTTTATTTTCATCAAATGCTTCACCAGTGCACATAGTTTACATATAAAGCTTTCATAAAAACAAAGAAATTTTAATCTTTACATTATATCCATCTGTCTATCTTTCACACTAAGGCCAACTCGGCATTGAGAGGTCACATGGGAAAAGATTAATGAGGACTAGAGAATGACCTGCTCCTTGGGGAATTTCACAGCAGAGGTTAAGGGTTTTGAAGGTGAAGTCTTTGTGGATGACTGTCTTGTCAGCCTGCTATGAATCTGGTCAACCATTTTTTGTCCTTTATGTGGAGAGCATTGTCAAGCAACCTTTTTGTGAAGATGTATCGGGAAACTGTATGAATGCTGGCCACTCTGTTTTCTTATATATTATTTTTATGTTAAATATATTCTTATAATAAATATATTCTTATTTATTTTGCTTTGTCGCTGTCTCCCGCGTTAGCGAGGTAGCACAAGGAAACAGACAAAAGAATGGCCCAACCCACCCACATACACATGTATATACATACACGTCCACACACGCAAATATACATACCTTTACATCTCAATGTATAGATATATATACACACACAGACATATACATATATACACATGTACATAATTCA
This sequence comes from Panulirus ornatus, assembly GCF_036320965.1. Lineage (NCBI taxonomy): Eukaryota > Metazoa > Arthropoda > Malacostraca > Decapoda > Palinuridae > Panulirus > Panulirus ornatus. The sequence continues at coordinate 17,821,863 of NC_092225.1, forward strand.
TACTGTCTGCCTTTATTTATTCCCATCGCCACCTGCCACACATGGAATAACAACCCCCTCCCCCCTCATGTGTGTGAGGTAGCGCTAGGAAGAGACAACAAAGGCCCCATTCATTCACACTCAGTCTCTAGCTGTCATGTAATAATGCACCGAAACCACAGCTCCCTTTCCACATCCAGGCCCCACACAACTTTCCATGGTTTACCCCAGATGCTTCACATGCCCTGGTTCAATCCATTGACAGCACGTCAGCCCCGGTATACCACATTGTTCCAATTCACTCTCTTCCTTGCCCGCCTTTCACCCTCCTGCATGTTCAGGCCCAAATCACTCAAAATCTTTTTCACTCCATCTTCCCACCTCCAATTTGGTCTCCCAATTCTCCTCATTCCCTCCACCTCCGACACATATATCCTCTTGGTCAATCTTTCCTCACTCATTCTCTCCATGTGACCAAACAATTTCAAAACACCCTCTTCTGCTCTCTCAACCACACTCTTTTTATTTCCACACATCTCTCTTACCCTTACATTACTTACTCGATCAAACCACCTCACACCACACATTGTCCTCAAACATCTCATTTCCAGCACATCCACCCTCCTGTGCACAACTCTATCCATAGCCCACGCCTCGCAACCATACAACATTGTTGGAACCACTATTCCTTCAAACATACCCATTTTTGCTTTCCGAGATAATGTTATCGACTTCCAAACATTCTTCAAGGCTCCCAGAATTTTCGCCCCCTCCCCCACCCTATGATTCACTTCCGCTTCCATGGTTCCATCCGCTGCCAGATCCACTCCCAGATATCTAAAACACTTTACTTCCTCCAGTTTTTCTCCATTCAAACTTACCTCCCAATTGACTTGACCCTCAACCCTACTGTACCTAATAACCTTGCTCTTATTCTGTTTTCTTACAGTTTGAATATGTTTTTTTGTGGCTGTGCAGGCTGGGTGAGTTAGCTGAAGTGTTAATGGAATGGTTAAATGGTCATGACAAAGTTCATATAGTGTGCCCCAGGTGGTACTTTTGGGCAGCAATAAAATGCAGAATTAATGTCTGGAAAGATTGGCTAGTGAATATGGTAGTGTATGCTGAGGAAGTTGAAGGGATGCAGTTGGCTTATGGACAGTCTTTGCACTGCTGGATGTGGGGGTTGAGCCATGCAGGATGATGGGTAATGAAATGTCAATGCAAATTAGTGTTGGGGGTGTTGGTCAGGTTCTGTAATCTGGGAATGTGTCTGGGAGGGGAATGTGGCATGGGGTAATATCTTGCTAATGATCGATATTACATTTATGGACTAATTTATAAGAATGCTGTCCTTGTTTGTGATTTGTTTTGTGCTTTAAGTAGTGCATGTGCACGGGATGTTGTGGTGCACAAGTGTCATTAGTCCTACTCTTTGTCCTTGCTGTCTGTCTTGTCTCATGTTTGTGTAATTATAGAAGAGAGGTAGAGTGGATCTGGATGCGAGTCGTTTAATTATCAAGTTGACTTCCTATACCATCATCAATCTATTGAGAACTCTTTTATCACCAGGAAAATGCAGGAAAAAATTCTGCTCTCCTCAGTATCCCCAAAACAACTGTTACTATTGCATGGTTATCTACCTGGGGGTTGTGCTTACATGGTGACCAAATGGGAAAACCAGTACACAAATTATTGGATGAGCAAAGTTATTGGGAAGAAAACTTATGATATGCACCAGTTGTTGAGGATAGTGTAGAAGAATAATATGAGAAATGTGAAGAATTAAGTTATTTACAGGGGGGTGACTTTAGTAGGCATACATAAGGAGGAAGGAGGCCTGCAAGACAGGCATCTCCAATAAATGCATGATTGTGGAAGAAATTAGAAACAACTGCACCTAGTTTTCTCAATAAGTAATCCTGGGCTCATGAAGTTTAGTAAGAGATGAAAGGAAAAGAGCTAAAATATTTCTTAAGATATAAATCTTCAATATCCTCTCTACACATACCAGCCACTCCTAGTCAGTGTTGTCATACCGATTTGCACTGTAAAAATTAACATTTCTATTTATATCCATGTTATTCACCAACTTTGCTGCACCTGTGTATCACATAAGGGTGTGTATGAAATTTTAACAGATTGTTTAGCATACTGAAAGAAACAAATGCCTAAGTATCTTCCCCACACTAAACAGCAAATCTCCTTCATCTTGTAAAAGATGTAATCTTTCTAAATATAGTCATGCTAATTCCACTAACACTTTGCCTGTGTTATAAATTAAAGTACAGCCTGGAACCAAACTCAACACAAACAAAAAACATCATCTTCATATCTTCTAGTGATATCAAAAGCTGTCAAACATCATTTATGTTCCCTTTGGATGCTCATTTATTATTTGACAAGGCCAAGACAAAGCAGTAATGTGACTTTTTGTGACTTCTCTTACTAATGAATGACAATTTAGCATTTCACAAAGGGCAACTTTTTTCTGCACTCCTTGATGGAAGTTTATGACTCAGCCCACTGTAGAAGGGTCAAATTATCCATCAATGTAAATGACACGCCAGGAACTGAATCATAACTAAATATGTCAGTAGTAGTGCTATAATTATGTAACAGAAAAAAGAAGACTGTCCATGACTGCTGATAATCACAAAGAGACATGGGGCTTGGTTGTGGACGATGGACGTGGTTTTGGTTAGAGAATGGATGTGCGTGAAGGCAGCCTTTAGTCATCTGTTTCTGGTGATACCTCATTAACAAGGAGAATGGAGAGCAAGTAAGAAAAAAAGAAAGACATCATCAAGCAACATAGGTATACAATGTAGACGTATATCTGCACAAAGCCCTTTAAAAATAACAGTAGAAAACATTTTGAAAATGAGTGTAGTATTTTCATTATCAATATGCCTGAAAGAATGTCTAACACATCAAGAAATTCAAGATGTGAAATCTAACCTGAAAATGAACTTATAATGAATATCAATCTTTTTCAAATACTTTTTACATATTTTAGCTTTATTCAAGATATCTGTATTACTATACATCATAGCTAACCTAAATTTCTCAGATATTTATCAACTATAGTTACACCGTAAAGTCTCTTTCTGGCCCATGTTTACTTATGTTTACATTGAAAGAAAAAACAGTTACAAAAACGCATCTGTAAGATGAGCTAAGAATGATGGCAATAAATCTAATAAGGGATATTTGGCCCACTACCCCAAACCCTCTTCCCTTAATGTTCACATGAGGGTTACATCCTGCTACACTGTGTAAGTGATCTATTTCTAATGCTCTCATTTCATTCCTGGGAGATGGCAAAAGAACTAGATAAATGCAAGTGCCCAGCTCTCTTTGAGAATGACAGGTCAAGTCCCAATTATAAACTGTGGTTAATTTCACCATCTGTCCCCAACGAAAGAATCACCTTATATGAACCAATACTCATCACTGTCCTCTCTCAATGGAAAAAGACTAACACAAAAAGCTTAGCTATAAATTAAGCAAACACAGCCAAACCATTCATTTTTGGACAATCCTGAACTACTCTTCATGATATCTGAAGAGTACAGAAAAGTAGAAGGGAAGAAAAAAATCTTGCTCACTGGTCTTCTCTCTGTAAGTAAATTACTTTTGACTACATTCAAAATTCATTTTCTTCCTGAAATAAGTCAGCCAATGCCAAATAAAATAACAACAAAGCTAAATGAAAGCCAATGGGAAACCCTAAAACTTACTTTAGAAACATAAATGTGACTGGTGGGTTGGAAAAATGTGCCTAGGCGACCCACAATCACAACACAAAAACTCTTGCGTTTCTAGACAGAGGCAATGATGAATAAAATGCACATATAGCTCCACAGCTTTTAAAGAACAATGTACTCCAGTAACAGGTTTCTCAGAGAGGTTAGAGCGGAGACTTCCTTTCCAATATTTTAGGTATAAGTGGTTTAAAGAAATTGATACTTCAGGATAAAATGTTTGATATGGGTGGCAAAGTTTTTTGCCATCACAGGAAGTCTGGAGGTAGGGGAGATGAAAGGAAAAATGTTCTTCAAAACAGAGAGTATTTACATCATCAGTTATGAGTATTGAACATACTGTACATACTCTATGCATACTAACACATACATATAGTTTAGACACAGGGTAAACAAGAGCATGATTGGAATTTCTGGTGAGGATCACTGACAGTTAGTGAAGTGCACAATGTCTGGTCTAGGATAGGGGTGGAAGGAGTTCTGTAAGATTATATCATATCCCAGCAACATGAAAGTAAACATATTATATGCGACTAAAAATGAAGAAAAAACAAGGATAAAATTTTAAAAGTTGGGAATGAAAGCATGAACTTAAATTCCAAAAGAAAATGTGACAAGCTGAGAGAATCTAAAACAAGACAGAGTTACAGTGATGTGGAGGCTGTTTAAGGCTGCAGTATTACAGGCTGCCACAAAGATGTGTGGCATGGTATGTATGAGTTGTAGAGAGAAAAGTCAGCATATTGAAATGAAGATTTACGAAAGCTGGGTGAGGAAAGAAAGCAAGCTTGGAAGTTACATCTGCCTGAAAATGACAATACTACACATGAAAGGAAAAAAGTGTACAATATAAAGTCCAGTATAAATTAGTTAACAAGATTGAATATTCTATTGAAAGAAAAACAAATGACGATCCTAAGAGGACAAACTGAATAAGATTTTAAAGGAGAATAACAGCTATTTTGGAATGGGGTTAATGTATTTGGAGGAAAGTGAAAATGTAGAGAGAAAGTGACAAAAAGTCATAAAGAATACTGAAGTTTAAAAGAGATGAGATTAATGCAGTTGCATAAGAGATAAGATGGAAAAGGAATAGATGTATGGGAGTGGAAAACACTATTGGGGAAAAAATAAAAAAAATATTGTAATGATTTTAATAATTGTAAAAGTAGGGGTATAGATAGAGCAGTGTGTGAGAGAGTGAAGATTGGTGGTGAAACTGTTGCCGTGTGAATCTACATGGAATCATGGTAAGTGCTGCTGAGTGAATCTATATGGAATTATGGAAAAGTGGTCAAATGCCTGATAAATGGAAAACGGGAGTAACTATTTTACTATATAATGGTAAAGTGATTAAAAGAATAGGTTGTCTACACATAACTAGCTGAAGTGAATGGTAAGAAAGTGGCTGATCTTTTCAAAAGAACTGATTAACCCTACAGAACTGAAACATAGGTGAGCTTAGGAAAGAAAGGTGTACACCAACTCTGCACTCAGACAGTTCGTGGAGAGTTAAAACAAAGAAGACAGTGCAGGAAGCATTTATGGATCATGAAAAGGCAATTAATAAACTTAACGAGACAGCTCTTTGGAAAGTTTTGAGTCCTTATAGAAGGACTGGAGGAACTTCTGATGCTGTCAATAGCTTTAGTAACAGATGCAGAGTAAATGTTGGAGTAGGTATGTGTGAGTGAAGTGTGTCAAGGCTGTGTGATGTCAACATGGTTGTTTAATATTCTTATGGATGGTACCCAGCATTAATAGAGTCTGCCTGCATTAATAGAGTCTGCCTGCATGTGGTTATGCCATTAGTAAAGAGTCACCTTTGGCGTGGTTGTATCATCAGAACACAATCTCATCGAAAAACTTCTCACTGTAGAGGAGTTCACCCTTTGCTACTGATTGTAGTGCAGCCTTGAAGCTGCATGAACCTCTGGAAAAGGGGTCCTGAGGTTATATAATGAATAAAAATGGATAACACTACGTAATATGAGAGTGAAATAGGATGAGAGTAATGAACTGCTAAATTATGATGAAGTAAAATAAGATTCGTCATAGTAAATGATGCTCTGCTGTTAGCTGAATGAGAGATGTTGGATAAAATGGAAGGTTGACATGATGTATGCAAAGGAAGCTGATGAAAGTAAGAATGAGCAAAAGCAAAACTTTATTCTTTCAATGGAGATAGGATATCAGATTGTACCTTCAGTCTGAATGACAAAGAAGTAGAAGTTGTGAATGAGCTTAAGTATTTATTTTGGAATTTATTTGGAAATAAAAATCAGTGGGAAACTCAATGTTGAGAGTGGTCTTACAAGAGCAAGAAACTGGAGGTACACAAAAAGTGCTGAAAAATGGAAAAGAAGTAAACTGCAGAGTATACACAAAAGGGCTATTAATCCCATCTCTTATGTATGGATGAGAAATCAGAGTATATATAGACCAAGACAGGTAAAAGATTGGAGCATATCAAACAGATACCCTGCCTAATATAGTTGTAATTAGACCACAATGAGAGTACAAATTTGAGAAGAATGGGTGGTTTGAATATATCTTTAGAAAGGTGTATGAGTAAAAGTCTTTCTGGACAACTTTGTTATGTATACAGCATGGTAGATAAATAATAATATCACCTTTTTATACACTAATACATTCAAAGGTACAAGGAAGAGATGCAGATCCATGACTTCATATGCCTGGTAGATTTCTTTATGGTTGCTGGGTTTGCATGAATGAGTATTAGCCACATTCATTGTTATCAAAGTGTTGAACAAGGTGACACCCTGGTGGATACACCCCATTCATTTCATTGCAAACTAGAGTTCAATCTGATGTGATCTGACTTAACTTTTCCTGTTGGACTTCAAGACTTGACTTACTTACTCTATACCACAATGTTAGTTCACTTTCCCTCTTTAGATATTTCTTCGGTTTTTGCTCTTAGGAGCTGGCTCCTTAAGTGCTCACCATTAGGTAGACCACGGAATACTTGACAAGCTACTGTGTCAAATAATTACTGTAAGACTGTTAGTAACTCAAGGTTAGGCCACTGTAACATGTTTCTTTACCTACACCTCAAAACTTCAGAACTCTATCCTCACTCATGTCTTTCCTTGCAACTATGATCTGACCCATTTCAAAAGACAGACTTTTCACTTCCTCTGAAATCCTTAAAGTATTTTTACTCCTTATTTCTCTCTTTCATTAATTTTTTCATCTTTCAATTTAGGGCTGCCCTCAGTGTAGAAAAGACTTTTGTCCATGACTGGAACCTCTAACCTAAAAAGATAATCTCTATGAAACTCTGTTCTCTCCTTCCAGCAACCTTTCCATGTGGACTTTTCAACAGCTGCAAACACCTTATAAAACTAAAATAATGACAGCATATCTTGCTACGAAAGTACCTGAAGCATTTGATTCCAAGGTAATTATCTGTCAGTCACCTTAACTTACCACATATTCCACTACAATAGCCTGCCCTGACCTGGCCTACCAGCTCTACCTCTGATCCCCTGGCTCTTTACCTCAGAACCAGTCATGCACTGGCCCATGACCTCAGCCAGCAATAATCACCCCAACTTGCTAAACCCTGGTCCAACACCAAAAAGTCCTAAACTATGGTGTATCATCAAGACAACCAACCACTGGTTCACAAAACCCAGTCAGCCACTCTCTTCTCTTACTCTAGCAAATATACCTGTCTAGCTAGCACTATGGCCAAAAAATGCTATTTCATCATCCCTGCTAGTAACATTTGCCCAGCACCCTTGTGGCCAAATTCTTGAAGGGCATCTCAACCAATCAAACCATGGTTCACCACCCAAGCTAACCACACCCTCTGTATTGTAGTCTTTATTTTTTCTTGTCCTAACTGCTCCACACCATCCAAATTTGTTATATATGATTTCCCACTGGTTTAAAATCATCATAAAACCAATGGAAACTATGCAAATGCTAAAATGCTATGTTTTTCATAAAGCCAGATGGTTCAATCTTTCACAGATATGAAAATATGCAAATATATAGGCATTTCCCCAAATAAATATGTTATTAATTTTACGGCTGCATTAAATGATTAAAACAACATTACCTTTGCATACCAGTTCCATGACATGCCCAGCCTTTTGCAAATTACATATGATTATAATTTACTTAAAAAAAAAGAAAAAATATGCTAGTACCATGTATCCCATGATACTATGCAACTTTGAGTGTTAATCATCTACTTTCGACTTTATCTATTTCTATCTAAACTATGACATCAATATTATATATTTCATGCTTTTTCTTTTTTAAAATCAACATCCTAATCTAAATCAGCAACCATGTAGCACTACTTGTTTAAAAATCTGGTACACTTGAATGAAACTATCAACTAGGTCAAGATATATACAAACAGAAAGGTTATTCTTGGCTGATATTAAACTATAAAAAAATGTACAGAAAAAATGCATACAAATAGAATAAATCAACAGGAAAAAAATAAAATTCTTAACCTAAGAGACACTTCTGTAATTGAATAAGATGTGGAAGTCAGATGCCAAAGACATGGAAAGCAAACTACTTAACCAAAGACAACAACCCTTCCTCAAATGAATGAATAATGAAATTTTCGAATAAGAATTCAAGTCAACCAATGATAGCCATTCAGGAGATAAAACATCCTTAAAACTACCAGATATCTTACCCTTCAAGTGGAGTCATGCAAAGATCAGGTAGCTGCACAATATCTGTTGGCTCTTTTAACATGTCACTTACAAAACCAAACTCAAAATATAACAAGGGGGGTGGGACAGTAATGAATTGTTTACTCACTTCATGCCTATCTGTTACATATAGGTTCTGGAATGAAGGGTATGTAATGGTGGAACAAATATTCATGGAAGATGACTAAGAAAAAAAATTGTGAAACTAAATCTTCCAAAAAACAGTGCAGTTTTAGGATAAAGAGTGAAGAATGTAAAGTTCTGAGTAAGAAGTTAAAAGTGGGTTCATACAATTATATGGAAAGCAAATACAGATACTGGAAGAGGAATGGAAGAAAATCTAAGGGAAAAAACAAGACATTTCAAAAGATGGTAAACTGACGTAAGAGAGTGTAACTGATAAATCTGAGGACTGCTTGTGACAAATGATATGAGAAAGAAGTAAAAGGAAATGATGATGAATGAGACATGGGTAATGATACAATGGGATCAGAAATGTAAGTAGAGTAGAATAGGCATAAGGAAGCAAGAGACAATAAAAAGAACAGCTGAGGAAAGCAATTATTGGCTAATGAATGAAAATCTTGGGTGGTGAGAAAGAGAGTGAAGAAATAAGGTGAAGCTGTTGTTGAAAGAATCTGAAAATCATCAGTTAAAGGACAAATAATCAAAAAGAAAAATTCAAAAGTATTTGATGTAACAGAAAGGGAAATGTGTGACAAGATTAACACAAAATTCCAAGATGTACTTACACTGGACAACACAGTACTCCTTATATTAAAGAAAGAGTATGGAGAAATGAACATGGAATGCATTAAGATTGTCAAACAAAACTAGGTTGATGAAGAATCTTGGCCTAACTAACACCTAATATACTCAAAGAAGTCCAGAGGCTCCTAACAACTCACATGAAATATCAAAATGTCAGTTTGAGAAGGATCATTGCAAAAAGGAACAAAAGACAGGAATGTCATATCTATTTCTAAGAAAGGAGGAATGGAAAATAAATTGAGCATTGTTTGTAAAACATTGCAGAAGATAACTAAAAACTGGGATGATGGTTATCCACACAGAAGATATTACCTAAGAAAGAGGTATCAGGGGTTCTCAGGAAAGAGGTCAAGAATAAAAAATCTTCTAGACTTCTATGACAGTGCCCAATGGTTCACAAAACTTAGAGACATAAATTGTGCTTTTGGACTACCAAAAAGCATTCACACGGTCCATCAATAGTAGTAATTGGTTTATAACTGGTTTCTTGACATAAAATGGAAATTCTTTCAATGACTGAAAAATTATCTGAGTAGTAGGGAACAAGAGAAGCATGTCATACTCTTCTATTTCAAAGCAGAATGAAATAAATAATGATGTTCCTAATGGCAATTTTGGAATTGCTCTTAATTCTGATATGTGTAGATGATATGCCAAAAATACTCAAAATTACCTCAGTATGTTCAAAAGATGATGCTACTAATACAGCAATAATAAGGAGTGCCTAGGATTGCAATACCCAAGAAAGCTAAATCCAACTGAGAAGAGAATGGGCAAAAAATAATAGGGCAAATAATAAGAGTTTTGGAAGAAGTGGAAAACCTTCCTTCTCAAAAGAGCACGGACTGTCATTGTTAGGAAAGACATGAGAAGACAAGTTGATCAAAAGCTCTGCATTGTAGGGAAAAAGATCACAAAAACCCTCTCCTGAGCTGCTAATGACCAAACAGCAATCAAGCAATGTAGCAGCCTGCCAAGCATTATGTGGTCTAGTTAATGGAGGGAGCTCACAAGCAGCTATTTCTTTGGAGCAGAAGTAGATGTAATGCATAAAGAAGGAAAGAGGACCAAAACTGTGGCATGGGGAAAGTGGGTTAAGATTAGATGTCATACTAAGTGTTGACAAGTTATATTGCTTTGGACTCAACTCAGTAAAGTAGCGTAAATTGTAAGAACCTCCCAATGTATAAGAGCAGTACTCCATACTAAGGTGAATGAATCCTTTGTACAATCGGAGCAACTATTCAGAAAAGAATTTGTTGCATAAGAACATGACTCCAAATTTTCAGAGGAAGATTTATCCAATTTTGAAATGTGGGGTTTCCATTATGAATAACATTTTATGGTGGTACAAAGTGTGAGTGAGTGTGAGTGTGTGTGTGTGTGTGTGTGTGTGTGTGTGTGTGTGTGTGTGTGTGTGTGCTGGGTTCACTGCAAGAATCAAAGGGCTATGAAAGGAGCTAGGAAAGATGTGAGGGGTTCTAGAAAGAGAAATGAAAAGAAATTAGGATTTGCAGGCACAAAATTCAACTGGGGGATTTTTGTCCAAATTTACATTTTCCCAAGCAGTTGAAAGAGGTAAGCAAACAAAACGATGATTCATCAGTGTATGAGTGAATATGATTGAAGTAAGGAAATCACAGATAAAAAAGAAGTTAAGAGTGTATGAGACAGGACAGGACCCTAAGGGACACCACTGTTGATAGGGAAAGAGGGAGATGTTCATCCATTGACTGTTATAAAGACAGACTGGTAAAAAAGAAAACTAGATATGAGGACACAACATATGAGGAAAGAGAAAAGAGAGAAGCTCTGAGATTAAGCCATGATAATATACCCTGCTCAAAGCCTTTGACAACTTAAGGGCTACAACTTATAATTCCCCAAAGTGTCTCAACATATATTAGTAACACAAGGATAACACAGGAGAAATTCCCCTTGTAAAAGCCATACTGAGAATCACAGAGAAGCTGTGATGTTCGAGATGCTAAACTAAAACAGGAACTGAGAAGAGCTTAACCAAAACAAATGGCAGAAGTCAGAGCAACAAGAAAATAATTAGAAAGATTGGACTGATCACCTATTAGAATAATACATGTTTCTAAAAAGATAATTTCTTATTTTTAAGAGGAAGAGGAATAGAAGGGTAAGCAAAGGTGGTGGAAATTCAGTAGCCATTTGGTTCTTGTGCCTCGCCTCAAGTCCAGAAAGAGAGCTACTTTTGTGACCATGAAATGATATCACAGGGAAAGTCATAAGATTTGTAAGAGGTGCATCGGGAATGTGAAGATGCTGAAGTCATCCAGGGTGGAGAGAAAAGAGAAAAAGAACCATTTAGCATTACTTTTTCAACAATAGCGACAACTGCAGTGTTGTTGTAATGGATCAGCACAGGGATTTAGTGTGATAATAGTTGTTAGAGATACTTTTGGCTAAAGACCAAAAAGAACTAACAGTGAAAGACGAGAGGTTGTCATACCTCCTTTGGATTAAGAAGAACTTTGCCTTAAAAATAGTACATCTGCATGATTATGGGTGGAGATGAAAGCTATATGTAAGACTGAGGAAAGAGAGCTTTTCCAGGTCCAATAAGCCAAGTCCTACCATAACTGTAATGATAATGTAGGGTATATAGTTTCCCATACATCATTACAACAATTACAGCTTGTCCTCCATTTGTACATAAGATATAGTATATAAAAACCTCTTTTTATATTCAAGAAATGTTCCTGAAATCCTAAGTGCAAATGAAAATGTGAAAGTCAAAAATATTTTTCTCACAAGTATAATGCTATAAACTGACTGCATTCCTAGGAGAAAATTTTTGGTCATCCTAATTCATTCAGTTTCAATACCCTTTCAGAGTATGATCAAATCTTATGTTTTTTGGGTGTTCATACACATCTATAATGGGAAGTATTGCTTGAAACTTTAACATCAGCTCTATTGCATACCAGTGGCTCTCATATATGTCATACGTACTGTTGAAGTCAATCTGGGATGGTCTTAGGTCAATCAAAGATGGTCAGTGGTTAAGAACATCTGATCTTAGATCAGAAATAGCTTATTTTAGTACAGCTAAAGCTGGCTAAAGGTCAATTAATGAAGGTTTCACATAAATCACAGCTGGTCATGTCAATCAAAGCTGGCAACAGGTCAACCATAGTTGGTCTGCAGTCAATCACAGGTCTTATGCCTATGACACCTGGTGTTATGTATATGATACCATCTTCAACTGACAACACCAACTGTTATTCACCTAAAATCCTCCGGTTGAAAAAATGTGAACATGATTGGCACTAGTGTGAAGTACCTGAACACAACCATGATGAACTGGACCCCAAGTACAGGAGAGTCATCTGGCTTAGTACCCTAGGAGAGTCACCCTAACTATATACATATATTATAAAAACTAAAAAAAATCTACGCCAAAAATCTATATAAAAATGAATACGAAAGACTTAATAACTAAATGAATCACGAGAAAACACAGACAAATCTTTTCACTCGCAAAGAGTAGCAGCACATAGCATATGCCTAAGCTTGAGAGATGTGGGCAATGATTTTAGGTGTTAATGATAAAATGAGGCATGACAGTATGCCTCTCCACCTGTGCTATCTGAGGTCACACTCTTGGTGCTACACTGTCTTTTGGAGTTAGCACTAACTGTCTTCACAGGCAAGATAGAAAGCCCAAGCATGCAGCCAACTGTCTTCTAAATGCTACCCATATTCATATTACAATACCATACCTATTTACATTTCCAAACTATTCACAGATCCATCAACCCCTAATAAATAAAACACCATCATAATACATACACAGTGAAATAACCCAACAGGCACTAAACATCTGTCCTCCTGACTCAGTCTTGAACTCCTATCACACAATTATACATCTATCAGAAGACACACTCCAAAGACAAACACAAGTCACACATTCCCATCTACAATCAGGACATCAAGCACCCCTACAACAAAAAAAAAACCATTTCAACATATCCCAAGACCTTCCATGCTCATGATTCAAACTACAATGAAGACACTGAGTGCTTACTACTCAATTGCCTTGCTTTCTCTGCACACAGATGCACACATCACAACCTATTATCCTTACTGGTGGATGTGGCCAGCTACTTGATCATTGCAAGAGCCTCATAAATACAGAAGGGACTCCTGAGGCAGGGAATATATGGGAAGTATTCTAAGTATTCTTTCCCCTTATCCTCAGGGATAACATATCTGTATGTATGTATGTATGTATGTATGTATGTATGTATGTATGTATACATACAAGGGAGCAAATGGGAACTTCAGTGAAGGGGGCTAATGGGGAGGTGATAACAAGTAGTGGTGATGTGAGAAGAAGATGGAGTGAGTATTTTGAAGGTTTGTTGAATGTGTTTGATGATAGAGTGGCAGATATAGGGTGTTTTGGTCGAGGTGGTGTGCAAAGTGAGAGGGTTAGGGAAAATTATTTGGTAAACAGAGAAGAGGTAGTAAAAGCTTTGCAGAAGATGAAAGCCAGCAAGGCAGCAGGTCTGGGTGGTATTGCAGTGGAATTTATTAAAAAAGGGGGTGACTGTATTGTTGACTGGTTGGTAAGGTTATTAAATGTATGCATGATTCATGGTGAGGTGCCTGAGGATTGGCGGAATGCGTGCATAGTGCCATTGTACAAAGGCAAAGGGGATAAGAGTGAGTGCTCAAATTACAGAGGTATAAGTTTGTTGAGTATTCCAGGTAAATTATATGGGAGGGTAATGATTGAGAGGGTGAAGGCATGTACAGAGCATCAGATTGAGGAAGAGCAGTGTGGTTTCGGAAGTGGTAGAGGATGTGTGGATCAGGTGTTTGCTTTGAAGAATGTATGTGAGAAATACTTAGAAAAGCAAATGGATTTGTATGTAGCACTTATGGATCTGGAGAAGGCATATGATAGAGTTGATAGAGATGCTCTGTGGAAGGTACTAAGAATATATGGTGTGGGAGGCAAGTTGTTCGAAGCAGTGAAAAGTTTTTATCGAGGATGTAAGGCATAAGGCATGTGTATGTGTAAGAAGAGAGGAAAGTGATTGGTTCTCAGTGAATGTAGGTTTGCGGCAGGGGTGTGTAATGACTCCATGGTTGTTTAATTTGTTTATGGATGGGGTTGTTAGGGAGGTGAATGCAAGAGTTTTGGAAAGATGGGCAAGTATGCAGTCTGTTGGGGATGAGAGAGCTTGGGAAGTGAGTCAGTTGTTGTTTGCTGATGATACAGCACTGGTGGCTGATTCATGTGAGAAACTGCAGAAGCTGGTACCTGAGTTTGGTAAAGTGTGTGAAAGAAGAAAGTTAAGAGTAAATGTAAATAAGAGCAAGGTTATTAGGTACAGTAGGGTTGAGGGTCAAGTCAATTGGGAGGTAAGTTTGAATGGAGAAAAACTGGAGGAAGTAAAGTGTTTTAGATATCTGGGAGTGGATCTGGCAGCGGATGGAACCATGGAAGCGGAAGTGAATCATGGGGTGGGGGAGGGGGCGAAAATTCTGGGAGCCTTGAAGAATGTTTGGAAGTCGAGAACATTATCTTGGAAAGCAAAAATGGGTATGTTTGAAGGAATAGTGGTTCCAACAATGTTGTATGGTTGTGAGGCGTGGGCTATGGATAGAGTTGTGCGCAGGAGGGTGGATGTGCTGGAAATGAGATGTTTGAGGACAATATGTGGTGTGAGGTGGTTTGATCGAGTAAGTAATGTAAGGGTAAGAGAGATGTGTGGAAATAAATAGAGTGTGGTTGAGAGAGCAGAAGAGGGTGTTTTGAAATGGTTTGGGCACATGGAGAGAATGAGTGAGGAAAGATTGACCAAGAGGATGTATGTGTCGGAGGTGGAGGGAACGAGGAGAAGTGGGAGACCAAATTGGAGGTGGAAAGATGGAGTGAAAAAGATTTTGAGTGATTGGGGCCTGAACATGCAGGAGGGTGAAAGGCGGGCAAGGAATAGAGTGAATTGAATCGATGTGGTATACCGGGGTCGACGTGCTGTCAATGGATTGAATCAGGGCATGTGAAGCATCTGGGGTAAACCATGCAAAGTTCTGTGGGGCCTGGATGTGGAAAGGGAGCTGTGGTTTCGGGCATTAATATACTACATGACAGCTAGAGACTGAGTGTGAACAAATAGGGCCTCTGTCGTCTTTTCCTAGCGCTACCTCGCACACATGAGGGGGGAAGGGAATGTTATTCTATGTGTGGCGAGGTGGCGATGGGAATAAATAAAGGCAGACAGTATGAATTATGTACATGTGTATATATGTATATGTCTGTGTGTGTATATATATGTGTACATTGAGATGTATAGGTATGTATATTTGCGTGTGTGGATGTGTATGTATATACATGTGTATGGGGGTAGGTTGGGCCATTTCTTTCGTCTGTTTCCTTGCGCTACCTCGCAAATGCGGGAGACAGCGACAAAGCAAAATAAATAAATAACATATATATATATATATATATATATATATATATATATATATATATATATATATATATATATATTGGAAAGCATCACAATTTTGCGCGTGATCAAGATTTTCTACGAGTCCACGGGGAAAATGAAACACGATAACTTTCCAAGTGCACTTTCATGTAATAATCACATCATCAGGGAAGGCACAAAAGAAAAACATAAGTCAGTTGATATACATCATAGACGAAGCTAGGACGCCATTTGGTAAACATGTGATTGTCCAAATGGCGTCCTAGCTTCGTCTCTTCGATGTATATCAACTAACATATTTCTCTCTTGTGTCTCCCCTGATGATGTGATTATTACATGAAAGTACACTTGGGAACTTATCGTGTTTCATTTTCCCCGTGGACTCATAGAAAATATATATATATACATATATACGTTTTTATTATTTATTTTGCTTTGTCGCTGTCTCCCATGTTAGTGAGGTAGCGCAAGGAAACAGACGAAAGAATGGCCCAACCCACCCACATATACATGTATATACATACACATCCACACACGCAAATATACATGCCTATACATCTCAATGTATAGATATATATATACACATACAGAAATATACATATATACACATGTACATAATTTATACTGTCTGCCTTTATTCATTCCCATTGCCACCTCGCCACACATGGAATAACAACCCCCACCCCCCCTCATGTGTGCGAGGTAGCACTAGGAAAAGACAACAAAGGCCACATTCGTTCACACTCAGACTCTAGCTGTCATGTAATAATGCACCAAAACCATAGCTTCCTTTCCACATCCAGGCCCCACAGAACTTTCCATGGTTTACCCTAGACACTTCACATGCCCTGGTTCAATCCATTGATAGCACGTTGACCCGGTATACCACATTGTTCCAATTCACTCTATTCCTTGCATGCCTTTCACCCTCCTGCATGTTCAGGCCCCGATCACTCAAAATCTTTTTCACTCCATCTTTCCACCTCCAATTTAGTCTCCCACTTCTCCTCGTTCCCTCCACCTCTGACACATATATCCTCTTGGTTAATCTTTCCTCACTCATTCTCTCCATGTGACCAAACCATTTCAAAACACCCTCTTCTGCTCTCTCAACCACACTCTTTTTATTACCACACATCTCTCTTACCCTTACATTACTTACTCGATCAAACCACCTCACACCACATATTGTCCTCAAACATCTCATTTCCAGCACATCCACCCTACTGCGCACAACTCTATCCATAGCCCATGCCTCGCAACCATACAACATTGTTGGAACCACTATTCCTTCAAACATACCCATTTTTGCTTTCCAAGATAATGTTCTCGACTTCCACACATTCTTCAAGGCTCCCAGAATTTTCGCCCCCTCCCCCACCCTATGATTAATTTCAGCTTCCATGGTTCCATACACTGCCAAATCCCTCCCATATATCTAAAACACTTCACTTCCTCAAATTATTCTCCATTCAAACTTACCTCCCAATTGACTTAACCCTCAACCCTACTGAACCTAATAACCTTGCTCTTATTCACATTTACTCTCAACTTTCTTCTTTCACACACTTTACCAAACTCAGTCACCAGCTTCTGCAGTTTCTCACATGAATCAGCCACCAGTGTTGTATCATCAGCAAACAACAACTGACTCACTTCCCAAGCTCTCTCATCCACAACAGACTGCATACTTGCCACTCTCTCCAAAACTCTTGCATTCACCTCCCTAACAACCCCATCCATAAACAAATTAAACAACCATGGAGACATCACACACCCCTGCCGCAAACCTACATTCACTGAAAACCAATCATTTTCCTCTCTTGCTACACATACACATGCCTTACATCCTCGATAAAAACTTTTCACTGCTTCTAACAACTTGCCTCCCACACCATATATTCTTAATACCTTCCACAGAGCATCTCTATCAACTCTATCATATGCCTTCTCCAGATCCATAAATGCTACATACAAATCCATTTGCTTTTCTAAGTATTTCTCACACACATTCTTCAAAGCAAACACCTGATCCACACATCCTCTACCACTTCTGAAACCACACTGCTCTTCCCCAATCTGATGCTCTGTACATGCTTTCACCCTCTCAACCAGTACCCTTCCACATAATTTACCAGGAATACTCACCAAACTTATACCTCTGTAATTTGAGAACTCACTCTTATCCCCTTTGCTTTTGTACAAAAGATGCTTGTGGCATGAGAAGCATGGGAGGTGGGCAGATTAGAAAGGGTAAAGAGTGGTGGGAAGAAGAAGTAAGATTATTAGTGAAATAGAAGAGAGAGGCATTTGGATGATTTTTGCAGGGAAATAATGCAAATGAGTGGGAGATGTATAAAAGAAAGAGGCAGGAGGTCAAGAGACAGGTGCAAGAGGTGAAAAACAGGGCAAATGAGAGTTGGGGTGAGGGAGTATCATTAAATTTTAGGGAGAATAAAAAGATGTTCTGGAAAGAGGTAAATAGAGTGCGTAAGACAAGGGAACAAATGGGAACTTCAGTGAAGGGGGCAAATGGGGAGGTGATAACAAGTAGTGGTGATGTGAGAAGGAGATGGGGTGAGTATTTTGAAGGTTTGTTGAATGTGTTTGATGATAGAGTGGCAGATATAGGGTGTTTTGGTCGAGGTGGTGTGCAAATTGAGAGGGTTAGGGAAAATGATTTGGTAAACAGAGAAGGGGTAGTAAAAGCTTTGTGGAAGATGAAAGCCGGCAAGGCAGCGGGTTTGGATGGTATTGTGGTGGAATTTATTAAAAAAGGGGGTGACTGTATTATTGACTGGTTGGTAAGGTTATTTAATGTATGTATGATTCATGGGGAGGTGCATGAGGATTGGCAGAATGCTTGCATAGTGTCATAGGGCAAAGGCAAAGGGGATAAGAGTGAGGGCTCAAATTACAGAGGTATAAGTTTGTTGAGTATTCCTGGTAAATTATATGGGAGGGTGCTGATTGAGAGCATGAAGGCATGTACAGAGCATCAGATTGGGGAAGAGCAGTGTGGTTTCAGAGGTGGTAGATGATGTGTGGATTAGGTGTTTGCTTAAAAGAATGTATGTGAGAAATACTTAGAAAAGCAAATGGATTTGTATGTAGCATTTATGGATCTGGAGAAGGCATATGATAAGAGTTGATAGAGATGCTCTGTGGAAGGTATTAAGAATATATGGTGTGGGAGGCAAGTTGTTAGGAGCAGTGAAAAGTTTTTATCAAGGATGTAAGGCATGTGTACGTGTAGGAAGAGAGGAAAGTGACTGGTTCTCAGTGAATGTAGGTTTGTGGCAGGGGTGTGTGATGTCTCCATGGTTGTTTAATTTGTTCATGGATGGGGTTGTTAGGGAGGTGAATGCAAGAGTTTTGGAAAGAGGGGCAAGTATGCAGTCTGTTGTGGATGAGAGAGCTTGGGAAGTGAGTCAGTTGTTGTTCGCTGATGATACAGCACTGGTGGCTGATTCACGTGAGAAACTGCAGAAGCTGGTGACTGAGTTTGGTAAAGTGTGAGGAAGAAGAAAGTTAAGAGTAAATGTGAATAAGAGCAAGGTTATTAGGTACAGTAGGGTTGAGGGTCAAGTCAATTAGAAGGTAAGTTTGAATGGAGAAAAACTGGAGGAAGTAAAGCGTTTTAGATATCTGGGAGTGGATCTGGCAGCGGATAGATCCATGGAAGGAGAAGTGAATCATAGGGTGGGGGAGGGGGCGAAAATCCTGGGAGCCTTGAAGAATGTGTGGAAGTCGAGAACATTATCTCGGAAAGCAAAAATGGGTATGTTTGAGGGAATAGTGGTTCCAACAATGTTGTATGGTTGCAAGGCATGGGCTATGGATAGAATTGTGCACAGGAGGATGGATGTGCTGGAAATGAGATGTTTGAGGACAATATGTGGTCTGAGGTGGTTTGATCGAGTAAGTAATAATAGGGTAAGAGAGATGTGTGGAAATAAAAAGAGTGTGGTTGAGAGAGCAGAGAGGGTGTTTTGAAATGGTTTGGGCACATGGAGAGAATGAGTGAGGAAAGATTGACCAAGAGAATATATGTGTCGGAGGTGGAGGGAACGAGGAGAAGTGGGAGACCAAATTGGAGGTGGAAAGATGGAGTGAAAAAGCTTTTGAGTGATCAGGGCCTGAACACGCAGGAGGGTGAAAGGCAGGCAAGGAATAGAGTGAATTGAATCGATATGGTATACCGGGGTCGACGTGCTGTCAATGAATTGAATCAGGGCATATAAAGCATCTTGGGTAAACCATGGAAAGTTGTGTGGGGCCTGGATGTGGAAAGGGAACTGTGGTTTCGGGCATTATTACATGACAGCTAGAGACTGAGTATGAACGAATGGGGCCTTTGTTGTCTTTTCCTAACGCTACCTCGCACACATGAGGGGGGGAGGGGGATGTTATTCCATGTGTGGCGAGGTGGCGATGGGAATAAATAAAGGCAGACAGTATGAATTATGTACATGTGTATATACGTCTATGTGTGTGTGTGTGTGTATATATATATGTGTACATTGCGATGTATAGGTATGTATATTTGCATGTGTGGACGTGTATGTATATACGTGTGTATGGGGGTGGGTTGGGCCATTTCTTTTGTCTGTTTCCTTGCGCTACCTCGCAAACGTGGGAAACAGCGACAAAGCAAAATAAATAAATAAATATAATATATATATATATAAGTTTGTTGAGTATTCCTGGTAAATTATATGGGAGGGTATTGATTGAGAGGGTGAAGGCATGTACAGAGCATCAGATTGGGGAAGAGCAGTGTGGTTTCAGAAGTGGTAGAGGATGTGTGGATCAGGTGTTTGCTTTGAAGAATGTATGTGAGAAATACTTAGAAAAGCAAATGGATTTGTATGTAGCATTTATGGATCTGGAGAAGGCATATGATAGAGTTGACAGAGATGCTCTGTGGAAGGTATTAAGAATATATGGTGTGGGAGGCAAGTTGTTAGAAGCAGTGAAAAGTTTTTATCGAGGATGTAAGGCATGTGTACGTGTAGGAAGAGAGGAAAGTGACTGGTTCTCAGTGAATGTAGGTTTGCGGCAGGGGTGTGTGATGTCTCAATGGTTGTTTAATTTGTTTATGGATGGGGTTGTTAGGGAGGTGAATGCAAGAGTTTTGGAAAGAGGGGCAAGTATGAAGTCTGTTGGGGATGAGAGAGCTTGGGAAGTGAGTCAGTTGTTGTTCGCTGATGATACAGCGCTGGTGGCTGATTCATGTGAGAAACTGCAGAAGCTGGTGACTGAGTTTGGTAAAGTGTGTGAAAGAAGAAAGTTAAGAGTAAATGTGAATAAGAGCAAGGTTATTAGGTACAGTAGGGTTGAGGGTCAAGTCAATTGGGAGGTGAGTTTGAATGGAGAAAAACTGGAGGAAGTAAAGTGTTTTAGATATCTGGGAGTGGATCTGGCAGCGGATGGAACCATGGAAGCGGAAGTGGATCATAGGGTGGGGGAGGGGGCGAAAATTCTGGGAGCCTTGAAGAATGTGTGGAAGTCGAGAACATTATCTTGGAAAGCAAAAATGGGTATGTTTGAAGGAATAGTGGTTCCAACAATGTTGTATGGTTGCGAGGCGTGGGCTATGGATAGAGTTGTGCGCAGGAGGATGGATGTGCTGGAAATGAGATGTTTGAGGACAATGTGTGGTGTGAGGTGGTTTGATCGAGTAAGTAACGTAAGGGTAAGAGAGATGTGTGGAAATAAAAAGAGCGTGGTTGAGAGAGCAGAAGAGGGTGTTTTGAAGTGGTTTGGGCACATGGAGAGAATGAGTGAGGAAAGATTGACCAAGAGGATATATGTGTCGGAGGTGGAGGGAACGAGGAGAAGAGGGAGACCAAATTGGAGGTGGAAAGATGGAGTGAAAAAGATTTTGTGTGATCGGGGCCTGAACATGCAGGAGGGTGAAAGGAGGGCAAGGAATAGAGTGAATTGGAGCGATGTGGTATACCAGGGTTGACGTGCTGTCAGTGGATTGAATCGGGGCATGTGAGGCGTCTGGGGTAAACCATGGAAAGCTGTGTAGGTATGTATATTTGCGTGTGTGGACGTGTGTATATACATGTGTATGGGGGTGGGTTGGGCCATTTCTTTCGTCTGTTTCCTTGCGCTACCTCGCAGACGCGGGAGACAGTGACAAATAAAAAAAAAATATATATATATATACATACATATATATATCAAGGATGTAAGGCATGTGTACGAGTGGGAAGAGAGGAAAGTGACTGGTTCTCAGTGAATATCGGTTTGCAGCAGGGGTGCATGATGTCTTCATGGTTCTTTAATTTGTTTATGAATGGGGTTGTTAGGGAGGTGACTGCAGGAGTTTTGGAGAGATGGGCAAGTATGCAGTCTGTTGTGGATAAGAGGGCTTAGGAAGTGAGTCAGTTGTTGTTCGCTGATGATACAGTGCTGGTGGCTGATTCAAGTGAGAAACTGCAGAAGTTTGGTAACTGACTTTGGTAAAGTGTGTAAAAGAAAGCTGAGAGTAATCGTGAATAACAATAAGGAAATTAGGTTCAGCAGGGTTGAGGGATAAGTCAATTGGAAAGTAACTTTGAATGGAGAAAAGCTTGAGGAAGTGAAGTGTTTTAGATATCTGGGAGTGGATTTAGCATCGAAACCACAGGTCCTTTTCCACATCCAGGCCCCGCAGACCTTTCTATGGTTTATCCCAGATGCTCCACGTGCCCTGGTTCATTCCACTGACAGCACATTGACCCCAGTGTATCACATTGTTCCAATTCACTCAATTCCTTGAACTCCTTTCACCCTCATGTATGTTCAGGTCCCAATCGCTTAAAATCTTAATCACTCCATCCTTCCCCCTTCAATTTGGTCTACTGCTTCTTATTCCCTCCATCTCTGACACATATATCCTCTTTGTCAATCTTTCCTCACTCAGTCTCTCCATGTGTCCAAACTATTTCAACACACCCTCTTCTGCTCTCTTAACCGCACTCTTTTTATTACCAGACATCTCTCTTACCCTTACATTACTTATTCGATAAAACCACTTCACACCACATATTGTCCTCAAACATTTCATTTCCAATATATCCACCTTCCTCTGCATAACCCTATCTATAGCCCATGCCTTGCAACCATATAACATTGTTGGAATCACTACTCCTTCAATCATACCCATTTTTGTTCTCTGAGATAATGTTCTTACCTTCCACACATTCTTCAATGCTCCAAGAACCTTCGCCCCTTTCCCCAACCTGTGACTCACTTCCGCTTCCATGGTTTCATCCACTGCTAAGTCCACTCCCAGATATCTAAAACACTTCACTTCCTCCAGTTTTTCTCCATTCAAACTTACCTCCCAATTAACTTTTCCCTCAACCCTACTGAACCTAATAGCCTTGCTCTTATTCACAATTACTCTCAAGTTTCTCCTTTCACACACTTTACCAAACTCAGTCACCAACTTCTACAGTTTCTCATCCAAATCAGCCACCAGCGCTGTATCATTAGCAAACAACAACTGACTCACTTCCCAAGCCCTTTCATCCACAACAGACTGCCTACTTGCCCCTCTCTCCAAAACTCTTGCATTCACCTCCCTAACCACCCCATCCATAAATAAATTAAACACGCACCCCTGCCGCAAACCGACATTCACTAGGAACCAATCACTTTACTCTTTTCCTACTCATACACATGCCTTAAATCCTTGGTAAAAACTTTTCATTGCTTTTAGCAACTTACCTGCCATACCACATACTCTTAAGACCTTCCAAAAAGCATTTCTATCAACCGTACCATATGCCTTCTCCAGATCCATAAATGCTACATACAAATCCCTCTGTTTTTCTAAGTATTTCTCACATACTTTCTTCAAAGCAAACACCTGATCCACACATCCTCTACCACTTCTGAAACCACACTGCTCTTCCCCAATCTGATGCTCTATACATGCCTTTACCTTCTCAATCAATACCCTCCCATACAATTTCCCATGAATACTCAGCACACTTATGCCTCTGTCATTTGAACACTCACCTCTATCCCCTTTGCCTTTGTACAATGGCACTATGCATGTATTCCGCTAAGCCTCAGGCACTTCACCATGATCCATACATACACTAAATATCCTTACCAACCAATATATATATTTACACTCTTGGTGCTACACTTTCTTTTGGAAAGTCTCCCCTCCTGTATTACTTTCTTAAAAGGCAACAGAGGGAGTCAAGTAAGAAATTTTTCCTTTATGTCTTGTTGCCTGTTTCTAATGCTACCTCACTCCAAGGGGATGGGTACCTGAGAGGTGAACCACTTGCTATTTGCTGATCACATGGCTCTGGTTGCAGACATGAGTAAGAAACTGAAGAAGCATGTGTCTAAATCTGGGGGAGTTTTTGAAAGGAGGAAGCTGAGACAATGTGAATGAAGGCAGGTCATGTAATTCAGCAGGATGGTTTGGATGCGAGTCTGAAAAAGAGAACCTGGAAGATATGGAGTTTTGGATACCTGAAAATGGACAAGGTAGTAGATGGAACTATGGGTGCTGAAGTTACTAAAGGGGAAGATGAGGTGGCAAAGATTCTCAGCGAATTGAGCGATGTGCAGAAAGGGAGGTCACTGTCTATGAGGGCAAAGATGGGTTTGTTTGACTATAGAGTAGAAAAATGGCATTCTATGGGTGTAAGGTGTGGGCTCTAAATGCATAAGAACATAAAGTGGATGTGTTGGAAATGAAATGCTTGAAGATGATGGACAATATGTGGTGTGAGGAGGATTGATTGTGTAAGGAGTGATCATGCAAAGACTAAGACTAAGTCTGACTAAGATGATATATGAGCCAGAAGTGAAGAAAGTACGGTGGAGTGGTGAAACAGAGAAAGAGTTGGAAGGATGGATTAAAAGAGGCTTTGAGTTACTGGGGCCTGAACAGAAATCTTAAAAGAAATACAATGTATATCTTGAAACCACAAAAAAGTCATAATGTATAAAGAAGTCATTACATTCAGACTGTTTTTAGTCTATATGACTGCCAAATTCTAAAATATTTGAAAAATATCTTCCTACTGATATTACTTTTACTTCATAAAGATTATTAAGATACAGCAGAAAAGGTTAACTCAAAATATTAGGTTGACCTAAACCATGAAAAATTCAAATTTAAGAAAACTTGGGACTTTATTAGGTAGAATGTACCAGATTCTTAATACTCTGCAGATTCTAATACATATGTACCACTAACACACAGAGCTTCTTAAGCTCATCATGTGTCCTAATTTGCACTTATAAGCCCAAATTCTGATGCTCATCACCTACACAAATACATAATAAGAGCTGACATTCTCAGCAAGATTTAGCTTTTATGGCTTGATATCTTGGCATCTAGTGCTTAGAGTTCCATCACTTCTTAAATTATTCAACGCAAAAACTTCAGTATTTGGGGTTAAATCAGCTTTTACAAGTCTCAGGTGTTGGTTAGCCATTTCATTGTTTACTTATATGGGAAAGGATAAACATATGTGACTGAATATCACCAATGACTTGAAACTGCTGATGAGGGGAAGCAATGAAGTGTTTGAAAATGCATCACATGGAACAAGGAGACAAATCACTATCTGATTATGCTGTATAATTTCAGTCATTGATAACAGTTTCAATTTCAGAATGACAAAAAATCTTTCAACTGACTCAAAGTGCTCTACATTCTAAAACACTCATATCTTCCAGTGTTTCTGAACACCAACTAAATACAATGCTTCTATCGGCTCTGAGGGAGTGCACAGCTGAGGCCCAGAACATATCTTACCACACGCTCTTGGTAGAATGTTACCATTGACTCTGCTAGAGGAAGGGCCTGAGGTCTTGCTAGCACTTGCAAATAGTCCTATAAAAAGTGTGTTGGGCTTAATATGCAATTCATGGACAGATAACCCCAGAAGCCTAGCTGCTTCAAAAGTTGAAATTCAGCAACAGAATCATGCCAGGCATCAAACTCCCTCAGTTCCTCTCCCTAAGAAAAAGTGAATTAGGTGAGAAATGAGAGATATCAGAGCCCATGAAAAAAGGTCTTAAAAATTTGTAAGAAAGTGCATTTAAAAATATAAGTGTGGGCAGAGCAAAGATTGTTAGCTTAAAACTGGTATGAATGAAAAGCATCTGCTAATTGGATATGAAGAATTGAGAAAAACAAGGTTTAAATAATAATGAATAACAGACAAAGCAAAACTTTTCATCTTCTTTTTGCCAGTTATGAAGTCATTATGTAAAATACAGGTGTACTACTATTAAGATACAGGAATATAAAATAAGGAGAAAGCAAGTAATGACATACATCTGGAAACCTTACACTAAGTGGTCAAATATAGTGCAAAACCAAATACATCCAATACCTTTGTATGTGAAAGCAGAAGTTAGGCTGTGAAGTCATCTGTTACAAGAAAATAAGCCAAAAATAAGAACAGAGAAGGGAAGTTGAACTAGATAAACTGAAACACAATAGCATAATCAAAATGTTGCCTTATTATTCATACATATTATAATAGGACAAATCGTTAACATCCACATTTTATCTAAGCTTCCAAACACAAATATTTACTGTTTCACACACACCAAAAGAAAAAGAAAAGATAAATGAGGGTAGAATCTTACAAAGAATAAATATCTAAAAAAATTATTCCCACAACTGAAGAAAAATCAAAATAACCGAGTTGGCAGATGTCAAAGAAACTATACAGATCGTAAAGTGACTCCACAAAGTAAAAGAAATGGGAAATAATTATGGCACTAGGTTACTAGTAAACCATGAAAATGAGCTACGTGCATGCAACCATTACTTCATTTGACCTCATTAGCGGGTGTATCATCACCCAACTGTGCAAATTTCTACATAATACCACAGTGGTCAATAAAAAGAATCTAAAAATCAACTATACTAGTAAAAGATGAGAGAAATATCTCAAAAAGGTTGCACTACCAAGGTTTTAGAGAATTACTAGCAAAGAAGATGAGCAGTTACTTTGGGTTACTTTGAGAATCTGTCAACTCATGGATGTTTGAAGAAAATTACAATTTTGATGGATGAAAGTGGGTCCTCCACCAATGTTTGCTCTAAAGAAGAAAAAATATACACTTCATTAATAGAGGAAAGTTACCACACCACATCAAGAGACCAGCTCTCTGCAGGTATCATACTGATCAGTAACTATGCAGTGCTAAGATTACAAGTACAGGTGTTTAGTTTGACAGCTTTCTTACTTTCCCATTCTGATATACCAAAGACAAACATGCAGAGAGTAGGTGGAAAATGAGTCCAAAAACCAGAGAGCTGAGAATCCAGCAGAAACTTCTGTGCCAGGCAACTGAAAGATTGTTTCAATCATTGGACTGAAAATAAATGCTACAATAATCACAGTAAGGCTTATTCTTTTTGTAATTCCCATAGGCTGAAAATACTTCAGACATGTGATGTCATCAGCTGAGAAGAGCAATCAAACAAGGTTTTTCCTTTCATTGCATGATTTTATCATAGAACAATCATTTTAGCTCAGAAAAATTCCTTCAGGTGCCAGACACACAATAACACCTGGATAAAGAGGGAACAAGACTAAATATTTATCGAAAGGTGTATGGGATGGACATCAGTACAGGATTCTTTTTCAATTACCACAGCACTTGTGTACGCAGTTGTGTATTGGTCATTGTGAAATCCACTCAGGGGTTGAGCAGGGGAGAGTAAGCTTGTGTACGATTCCTGAAATGACATCTTATTAATACTGGTAATCAAGATTAATAACAATATTTCCCATATATAACTTATGTACAGCAATAATAATGGTTATGAAAATGTAGAAAATATTTTTATCAAAAAAGACAAAAAGGAGAAATGAAGGTATGTATACAGGGTGAGGTCGAATACTAAAACATGGACTCAAAGGTCAAGTCTAAAAAGAAAATGACCAAGCATCAGTTTGGGAGTAGGATGACAGAATATAACATAATTACTGAATCTACAAATGTCTGCAGGTTGCAATATATGCACCAAAGCACTGAATGGATACACTCAACTATTTCAAAGATGATTTTAAAAGTATAATGATGATAATAATAATAATAATAATAATAATAATAATAATAATAATTCAGAAGTGGTAGAGGATGTGTGGATCAGGTGTTTGCTTTGAAGAATGTATGTGAGAAATACTTAGAAAAGCAAATGGATTTGTATGTAGCATTTATGGATCTGGAGAAGGCATATGATAGAGTTGATAGAGATGCTCTGTGGAAGGTATTAAGAATATATGGTGTGGGAGGCAAGTTGTTAGAAGCAGTGAAAAGTTTTTATCGAGGATGTAAGGCATGTGTACGTGTAGGAAGAGAGGAAAGTGATTGGTTCTCAGTGAATGTAGGTTTGCGGCAGGGGTGTGTGATGTCTCCATGGTTGTTTAATTTGTTTATGGATGGGGTTGTTAGGGAGGTAAATGCAAGAGTCCTGGAAAGAGGGGCAAGTATGAAGTCTGTGGGGGATGAGAGAGCTTGGGAAGTGAGTCAGTTGTTGTTCGCTGATGATACAGCGCTGGTGGCTGATTCATGTGAGAAACTGCAGAAGCTGGTGACTGAGTTTGGTAAAGTGTGTGAAGAAGAAAGTTAAGAGTAAATGTGAATAAGAGCAAGGTTATTAGGTACAGTAGGGTTGAGGGTTAAGTCAATTGGGAGGTGAGTTTGAATGGAGAAAAACTGGAGGAAGTGAAGTGTTTTAGATATCTGGGAGTGGATCTGTCAGCGGATGGAACCATGGAAGCGGAAGTGGATCATAGGGTGGGGGAGGGGGGAAAATTCTGGTAGCCTTGAAAATGTGTGGAAGTCGAGAACATTATCTCGGAAAGCAAAAATGGGTATGTTTGAAGGAATAGTGGTTCCAACAATGCTGTATGGTTGTGAGGCGTGGGCTATGGATAGAGTTGTGCGCAGGAGGATGGATGTGCTGGAAATGAGATGTTTGAGGACAATGTGTGGTGTGAGGTGGTTTGATCGAGTAAGTAACGTAAGGGTAAGAGAGATGTGTGGAAATAAAAAGAGCGTGGTTGAGAGAGCAGAAGAGGGTGTTTTGAAATGGTTTGGGCACATGGAGAGAATGAGTGAGGAAAGATTGACCAAGAGGATATATGTGTCGGAGGTGGAGGGAACGAGGAGAAGAGGGAGACCAAATTGGAGGTGGAAAGATGGAGTGAAAAAGATTTTGTGTGATCGGGGCCTGAACATGCAGGAGGGTGAAAGGAGGGCAAGGAATAGAGTGAATTGGAGCGATGTGGTATACAGGGGTTGACGTGCTGTCAGTGGATTGAACCAAGGCATGTGAAGCGTCTGGGGTAAACCATGGAAAGCGGTGTAGGTATGTATATTTGCGTGTGTGGACGTGTGTATGTACATGTGTATGGGGGGGGGGTTGGGCCATTTCTTTCGTCTGTTTCCTTGCGCTACCTCGCAAACGCGGGAGACAGCGACAAAGTATAAAAAAAAAAAAAAAAAAAAAAAATAATAATAATAAGGTATTAAGAATATATGGTGTGGGAGGCAAGTTGTTAGAAGCAGTGACAAGTTTTTATCGAGGATGTAAGGCATGTGTACGTGTAGGAAGAGAGGAAAGTGATTGGTTCTCAGTGAATGTAGTTTTGCGGCAGGGGTGTGTGATGTCTCCATGGTTGTTTAATTTGTTTATGGATGGGGTTGTTAGGGAGGTGAATGCAAGAGTTTTGGAAAGAGGGGCAAGTATGAAGTCTGTTGTGGATGAGAGAGCTTGGGAAGTGAGTCAGTTGTTGTTCGCTGATGATACAGCGCTGGTGGCTGATTCATGTGAGAAACTGCAGAAGCTGGTACCTGAGTTTGGTAAAGTGTGTGAAAGAAGAAAGTTAAGAGTAAATGTGAATAAGAGCAAGGTAATTAGGTACAGTAGGGTTGAGGGTTAAGTCAATTGGGAGGTAAGTTTGAATGGAGAAAAACTGGAGGAAGTAAAGTGTTTTAGATATCTGGGAGTGGATCTGGCAGCGGATGGAACCATGGAAGCGGAAGTGGATCATAGGGTGGGGGAGGGGGCGAAAATCCTGGGAGCCTTGAAGAATGTGTGGAAGTCGAGAACATTATCTCGGAACGCAAAAATGGGTATGTTTGAAGGAATAGTGGTTCCAACAATGTTGTATGGTTGCGAGGCGTGGGCTATGGATAGAGTTGTGCGCAGGAGGATGGATGTGCTGGAAATGAGATGTTTGAGGACAATGTGTGGTGTGAGGTGGTTTGATCGAGTAAGTAACGTAAGGGTAAGAGAGATGTGTGGAAATAAAAAGAGCGTGGTTGAGAGAGCAGAAGAGGGTGTTTTGAAATGGTTTGGGCACATGGAGAGAATGAGTGAGGAAAGATTGACCAAGAGGATATATGTGTCGGAGGTGGAGGGAACGAGGAGAAGTGGGAGACCAAATTGGAGGTGGAAAGATGGAGTGAAAAAGATTTTGTGTGATCGGGGCCTGAACATGCAGGAGGGTGAAAGGAGGGCAAGGAATAGAGTGAATTGGATCGATGTGGTATACCGGGGTTGACGTGCTGTCAGTGGACTGAATCAGGGCATGTGAAGCGTCTGGGGTAAACCATGGATAGCTGTGTAGGTATGTATATTTGCGTGTGTGGACGTATGTATATACATGTGTATGGGGGTGGGTTGGGCCATTTCTTTCGTCTGTTTCCTTGCGCTACCTCGCAAACGCGGGAGACAGCAAAAAAAAAAAAAAAAAAAGAAATAATAATAATAATAATAATAATAATAATAATAATAATAATAATAATAGTAATAATAATAACAATAAAAATAATATTAAAAGTAATAAAATAAAATTTCATGAATCAGTGATTTATAAACTGGTCACATGACCATCCACACATGTGGTTTTACAGTGACTGAAACTTCATCTCTTTGATATGAACTAGGAGATCCCACCTACTCATTTTATCATACAAAAGAAACTTAAGAGTACACTCATGAACAATGTGATTTGTGTGCTAACATTTACACAAAGAAATACCTCTATAATGAATTTCTATTTTCTGCTCTATACTGTACCTAGAATTAATTTCTTCTATGCAAGTCACAGCAACCAATAAAATCATTAAATCAAGACAAATAAATATATACCTTCATTAATGTAAAACTCTTGAAATTCATAAGCGAAGAAATTACATAAAAATCACTTTCATAACTGAAAAAGTTTTCCTCCTCAGTCCTGTTACTGGTGCATTAATGCATTCCAAATTTATTGCTTATTCACTTCACTACAGAACTGTTCCAGAAACCTAAGTATGCCAAATCAACAAATGCTAACAATTTTCTTGAACAATTCAATTTCCAATAATCATTTACATAATTCTAAAATGATCTTAGCTAACATCTATCCATGTTCAACCAAAAGGTCTTTTGCCAGAATAACAGCTACACAGTTACATCTAATCTTCCAAATGCCATCACAAGAGAATCTTAACAATTTGCCTTCGACTAGCCACCCAATAGTCTAGACCTCATTTTTTCCATACTTATTACCAATTCCCACTATTGCAAAGTACCATCAGGAACAGATATATGGTCTCACTCACTTACATCCACTCTCTAGGTGTCATGTACAAAGTATTGAAACTTGAACCTCCCATCCACAATCGAGTCCCATAAACTTGTCCACAGTATCCTTGACTACCTCATATGCCATGGATCAGACCAGTGATAACACGTTACCTTTTAACAACAGAACACTTTAATAAATCTTATCCAATTCATGCCTCTCACCCTCTGAATGTTTAGACCCCAATAACTCAAAGCCCCTTTCACTCCATCCTTCCATTACAATCATGGTCTACCTCTCCCCTTGCTCCCTCCATTTCTAACACATATATACTCTTATGTGCTACCTCGCAAACGCGGGAGACAGTGACAAAGTATAAAAAAAAAAAAAAAAAAAAAAAAAAAAAAATATACTCTTAGTCTGTCTCTCTCTGCTCATCCTTTCCACATATCCAAACCATTTCAGCACACCCTAGTCTGCTCTAAGTCATACTCCACTTACTACCACATATCTCTGAACACTCTCAATCCTTACATGATGAACCTGTCTCACACCAAATACTACCTTCAGGAATTTCATTCCCAATACATTCACTTTATTTCACTCTTTTGCATTCAGGGTTCAAAACACATATCAGTATAACTTTGTCAGAATTAATACACTTTCAAATATACCCATCTTTACCCTAACAGGGAGTGGCATCTCCTTCCAAACATCCTTAGCGCACCAGGGATCTTGGCCTCCTCTCCCACATTTTGCCTCATTTCAGAGACCATGATTCTATCCACTACCAAGAACACTCCAAGGTGTCTAATTTACTCCACTTTTTCCAAGCCTTTCTCATTTAGACTCATCTTGTCTCATCTTGCTGCTAATCTCCTTGCACACACTCTGACAAACTCGGTCACCAGCTTCTGCAGTTTCTCTCTTGAGTCAGTCACCAAAGCTGTCATCTGTAATCAGCAAACAGCCTAACTGTCAAGCTCCCCCATCCCAAAGTATGTCATGGACCTGCCCCTGTTCATAACCATAATGAATAACCATGGGGACATCACATATCCTTGATGCTAACACACCTTCACCAAGAAACAACCAACCTCCTCCCTTATCAAATATATACCTTACTGTCTTGGTAAGAATGTATCTAATAACTTTCCAATTATCCCTGTGTTCAATGCATTTTCCACAGGCCTCTCTGTCTAATCTAACAAATGCTTTTTCCATACACGTAAATGCCGCTTACAGTTCATTATCATAAGATAAACAGATCTGAGCCAATCCTTCTTTTAACCATTTCTTACTTACTCTTCACTTTCTCCTTTTATCATATTCTTCAGTGTTTCATAATTTTAAAAGAAGTCCAGCTCTAACAATTCATCTTTGATTGTAAAACATCAATGCTCTGTGTACATGAAAAAAATCTAACCTACAGTAACACTGTTAAATTCTATTCACCCACATTTCTCTTTTTCAAAGACTTTGAGAAACTATCAAAATCAAAGGCATCTGAGAGTTTACTGAGAGCTTACTAAGTATCCCAGAGGACACCAGGGTCAGCTCTTCTGGTCAATAGGGCATTTGTATCTCTAAAGAATTCAAGAGAATATGCACATCTCCCCCATAAGAAGGATATAGAAAAAAATTAAGATAAATTGTTGTGGGGTAAAAATCATAACAAATTTATCTGGATTAGATCAATATTTGCAGGAGAAAATACATCTAAACAAGAAGGAGCATGGATTCAGAGGAGAGATCATACACTTTAGTCCTATCATCTGGACCTTGCTTGTTTGCAACTTCAACTGAAAAAAAAAAAGAATGTATACATCTTAGTAAACTGGTGGATGTGCCAAATGATCAAATTGCATCTAGGTGAGATGCATCCAAGTGAGATGACAAATCTATGTGCAATTTTACATGGTACAATTTCCTTTACCATTCCACTTATACAGCAAAGAACAGAACAGTATTCATATATCTGATGTCAACATCATCAGTCTAAAATTCAGATGAAAAAACACTGACACAGCTGTTGGAATTACAGCAGAGTCCAGTGGAGACATCTAGGGCCCTGGCACTATTTTTCATTCCTGGCCCCTTAATCACCATTTACATTAATTTTATTAATGATGATATTATGTTTGTACTGTCTGTGTGAAAAACGTAATTGAGCTAGAGCCTTCCCTGGGCCATGGTCCTTGTGAAGTAAGTTGGCTGTTTCATGGTAAAGGTGTATTTGCATCAAGGATGTGTAATGTGACAATGGTTATTCAATCTGGTTATTGACAGGGTGGGCAGGGTGGTAAATCCATGGGTCATAGAGCAAAGGGCTTTGCAAGTACTGTACTACATATTTCAAATCATGTTTTCTCAGTATTTAATACCACAGTTTGTTAATGCAAACTAAGTTCAAAAATGTGTTCAATAATTGTGCTAACAAAGAAATTGGTTTTACTTTTATCTATAAGATAAAATGTAAATACTTGATTAATAAGAAACACAAGGGGATGGTGTCTGGTCCCAACTGATCAAGAAAACTATGACTAGAATATATACTGCTAATCATCTGGACCTCTAGGACTGAGTAAGCGGTAACACTGATGAAAGAGATGGGTGGGTTATCTGCATGTCAATAATCTGCTTTAAGGTATTTGTCCAATGCAGGAGGCTAGGAAACAGAACCTTTTACCAAGATTATATACTGTTCACAAAGAAAGTGAAGGGAACCTTTCTGAGGTAGGGACTTTAAGGGGAATTTACTAACCAGTTCATCACCTGAAAAATCACAGAAGTATAATTGTAATGGAAATAAATCATACAATGGTGAATGTAAAAAGTGCCTTCAAGCATGTAACCTTAAAAAGCATTCATAAAATACATCAAAAATGGAATATGATTAACAAAGTCATTAAAAATCTTGTTTAGATCAATAAACTATCTAATTCTGTGTTAAGCTAGGTCTCAGAGGCACTGGAAAACCTATAAATGATGAGTTAAACAAGGTGGATGTTACAAAATAAAGTACACTCAATGTTGTAGTATATGAGAACCATAAATTCTTTCCTAAAAGCAACAATTCCTTTTTATTGTATTTCTCAAAGCAGTACTTCTCTTTTATTGTATACTCTAATAAAGTCCAAAATCATAGGTAAGTGGTGAATGATTAAGATGACCTGCATCAAGATATCTTCTGGTCCCAAGTTTATGCAAAGAACAAAAGATTTATCTTAATATATACAATTTACCTTAAAATCATATTAATGCAAGATATCAATATAAAGATATTAAAAGCAAATGAAAAGGAACATGATTTTTGGACATAAAAGGTGTACTGAAAAGATAATCCTGTGCCACCTAATCCCTTTGGACAGACTTAAATGTCCTGAAAGCCTGATGGTTGTCAGTTGTAAGCATTACATCTGCTACAGTAATTGGGCACTGTTGCAATCACTTCCAGCATATACTCTAATCAGGGAACAGATAGTATAGTGGTATGACAGTTTTAATTTCAGAGAGCAAATGGAATATACTAAGAAACTGTGATATTTTCCGATCATGATTTATCTGTGCTTATTCCTTTACCTTCTTCTCTTGATTACATTTGCTGAGGCATCCCTCACTATTTATCTATTTCAGGAAGTGCTGACTGTTACACTCACTTTACAAATAAACCAATATGCAAAAATTTTAATCATATCTCTCAAGGGTGTAATTGGACCACTAACAGTGGAATGTTTGGAATTGAATGGTATCCAAAAAATAAAGAAAGTATTTATTGACACATATAGAGAATGGGAGAAAGGACAGTGGGAAAAGATGGAAGGAGGGAGAAAGAGAAAGATGGAAACAAAAGTAATAGTACCATTGAATTTTACATAATTTGATGAACTCTGAAATCTAATTTCTCAGCACACAGACTTACCTGTATCTTAGTTCTAACGCTACTTCTTGTGGTAATAACAGAATATTTCCCTCCAGTAGAACAAGCCATCTGTTTTAAAACTGCTGTTGGGATTGGATGAGGACCGACAGCGTACGTAAAAATTCGCACAGCTTTAGTATAAGTATCATTTTGGAATCTGTAATGAGGAAGAAATGAAAGAATCTCATTGAACATTTCACTGATATTTTTAAGTCTATGTCAACTAATTATCCATTCCTCAAGATCTTACAAAAAATTCTTGAAGTAAACAGCATGAAGACCTAGAAAAGTTTTTCCAAATTCCTCATCATGAAAAAATTCCCACGAATTCTTCTATCAAATGGTACTCTCAGAGATATGCCCCCTTACTCTATTATGTCATCATGAGCATGGCCTTTCTCTACCTATTCTCACTAAAGCTTTCTCTTTAGTTGTTTCATTCCCATAAATGTTGACTGGTCAACATTTCCTTTCCCCATTAAGAAGGCTTTATGCATCTTTCTTCCACCTCCTCCTTTTCATCTCTCATATTTCGTCTTCAACAAATATGCACCCATTGTCACTGTAATAACTAACTTGGAAACTCTAAATTATACAGATAACTAATCTCTTCTTTAGAAGTCTGAAAACTATGTTCAGAGGCCAAGGATTCTTTTCTTTTGATCAATTCATCTTATATATATAAAACAGATTCATCACTATATGGAATGCACATGCAAGTGAAGAAAAATCTGTTGTTTGGCATCAGCCAAACCTGGTTACAAATTCTGAACTGGAAATTGTTCTTTAACGCATACACACACACAAACATATATATATTTCTATCTTTATTACACTTAACCGCCGTCTCCAGCGTTAGTGAGGTAGCACAAGGAAATAGACAAGGAATAGCCCAACCCACCCACATACACTTGTATATCTATAAACACTCACACACGCACATATACATACATATACATTTCAACGTATACATACATATACATACACTTACATATCCACAAACACACATGTACATATCCATACTTGCTACCTTCATCCATTCCCATTGCTACCTTGATACACAAAATATGGAAACATTGGTGAAGGGGGCTAATGAGGAGGTGATAACAAGCAGTGGTGAAGTGAGGAGTGAGTATTTTGAAGGTTCGTTGAATGTGTTTGATGATAGAGTGGCAGATATAGGGTGTTTTGGTTGAGGTGGTGTTCGAAGTGAGACGGTCAGGGAGAATGGTTTGGTAAACAGAAAAGAGGTAGTAAAAGCTTTGTGGAATATGAAAGCTGGTAAGGCGGCAGATTTGGATGGTATTGCAATGGAATTTATTAAAAAAGGGGGTGACTGTGTTGCTGACTGGTTGGTAAGGATATTCAAAGTATGTATGGTTCATAATGAAGTGCCTGAGGATTGGCAGAATGCATGAATAATGCCATTGTACAAAGGCAAAGGGGATAAAGGTGAGTGTTCAAATTACAGAGGTGTAAGTTTGTTGAGTATTCTTGGAAATTTATATGGGAGGGTATTGATTGAGATGGTAAAGGCATGTATAGAGCATCAGATTGGGGAAGAGCAGTGTGGTTTCAGAAGTGGTAGATGATGTGTGGATCAGATGTTTGCTTTAAAGAATGTATGTGAGAAATACTTAGAAAAACAGAAAGAGTTGTATGTAGCATTTATGGATCTGAAGAAAGTATATGATAGAGTTGATAGAGATGCTTTGTGGAAGGTATTAAGAGTATATAGCGTGGGAGGTAAGTAGCTAGAAGCAGTGAAAAGTTTTTACCCAGGATGTAAGACATGTGTGCGAGTAGGAAGACAGGAAAGTGATTGGTTCCCAGTGAATGTCGGTTTGCGGCAGGGGTGCGTGATGTCTCCATGGCTGTTTAATTTGTTTATGGATGGGGTGGTTAGGGAGGTGAATGCAAGAGTTTTGGAGAGAGGGGCAAGTATGCAGTCTGTTGTGGATGAGAGGGCTTGAGAAGTGAGTCAGTTGTTGATCGCAG
The DNA here is from genome assembly GCF_036320965.1 of Panulirus ornatus. Taxonomy (NCBI): domain Eukaryota; kingdom Metazoa; phylum Arthropoda; class Malacostraca; order Decapoda; family Palinuridae; genus Panulirus; species Panulirus ornatus. The sequence goes on from NC_092225.1 coordinate 17,859,060, forward strand.
ATGACACAGCGCTGGTGGCTGTTTCAGATGAGAAACTGCAGAAGTTGGTGACTAAGTTTGGCAAAGTGTGTGAAAGAAGAAAGCAGAGAGTAAATGTGAATAAGAGCAAGGTTATTAGGTTCAGTAGGGTAGAGGGAGAAGTTAACTGGGAGGAAAGTTTGAATGGAGAAAAACTTGAGGAAGTGAAGTGTTTTAGACATCTGGCAGTGGATTTAGCAGTGGATGTAACCATGGAATCAGAAGTGAGTCAAAGGGTGGGGGAGGGGGCAAAGGATCTGGGAACATTGAAGAATGTGTAGAAGGCAAAGACGTTATCTCGGAGAGCAAAAATGGGTATGTTTGAAGGAATAGTGGTTCCAACAATGTTATATGGTTGCGAGGCATGGTCTATAGATAGAGTTGTGCAGAGAAGGGTGGATGTGTTGGAAATGAGATGTTTGAGGACAATATATGGTATGAGGTGGTTTGATCGAGTAAGTAATGAAAGGGTAAGAGAGATGTGTGGTAATGAAAAGAGTGTGGTTGAGAGAGCAGGAGAGGGTATATTGAAATGGTTTGGTCACATGGAGAAAATGAGTGAGGAAAGATCGACGAACAGGATATATGTGTCAGAGGTGGAGGAAAAAGAAGCAATGGGAGACCAAATTGGAGGTGGAAGGATGGAGTGAAAATGATTTTGAGTGATCAGGGCCAGAACATACAGGAGGGTGAAAGCTGTGCAAGGAATAGAGTGAAATGGAATGATGTGGTATATCAGGGTCGACGTGCTGTCAATGGATTGAACCAAGGCATGTGAAGCGTTTGGGGTAAACCATGAAAAGTTTTGTGGGGCCTGGATGTGTAAAGGGAGCTGTGGTTTCAGCGTTTCATATATATATATATATATATATATATATATATATATATATATATATATATGTATATATTTTTTTTTTTTTTTTTTTTTTTTTTTTAAACTATTCGCCATTTCCCGCGTTAGCGAGGTAGCGTTAGGAACAGAGGACTGGGCCTTTTTTGGAATATCCTCACCTGGCCCCCTCTGTTCCTTCTTTTGGAAAATTAAAAAAAAAAACGAGAGGGGAGGATTTCCAGCCCCCCGCTCCCTCCCCTTTTAGTCGCCTTCTACGATATGCAGGGAATACGTGGGAAGTATTCTTAATCCCCTATCCCCAGGGATAATATATATATATATATATATATATATATATATATATATATATATATATATATATATATATATATATATCAATTCAATTGGGAGGTGAGTTTGAATGGAGAAAAACTGGAGGAAGTGAGGTGTTTTAGATATCTGGGAGTGGATCTGGCAGTGGATGGAACCATGGAAGCGGAAGTGGATCATAGGGTGGGGGAGGGGGCGAAAATTCTGGGAGCCTTGAAGAATGTGTGGAAGTCGAGAACATTATCTCGGAAAGCAAAAATGGGTATGTTTGAAGGAATAGTGGTTCCAACAATGTTGTATGGTTGCGAGGCGTGGACTATGGATAGAGTTGTGCGCAGGAGGATGGATGTGCTGGAAATGAGATGTTTGAGGACAATGTGTGGTGTGAGGTGGTTTGATCGAGTAAGTAACGTAAGGGTAAGAGAGATGTGTGGAAATAAAAAGAGCGTGGTTGAGAGAGCAGAAGAGGGTGTTTTGAAATGGTTTGGTCACATGGAGAGAATGAGTGAGGAAAGATTGACCAAGAGGATATATGTGTCGGAGGTGGAGGGAACGAGGAGAAGAGGGAGGCCAAATTGGAGGTGGAAAGATGGAGTGAAAAAGATTTTGTGTGATCGGGGCCTGAACATGCAGGAGGGTGAAAGGAGGGCAAAGAATAGAGTGAATTGGAGCGATGTGGTATACCGGGGTTGACGTGCTGTCAGTGGATTGAATCAAGGCATGTGTATGGGGGTGGGTTGGGCTATTTCTTTCGTCTGTTTCCTTGCGCTACCTCGCAAACGTGGGAGACAGCGACAAAGTAAAAAAAAAAAAAAAAAAAAAAATTATATATATATTTTTTTTTCTTTTTTTTGTCGATGTCTCCCGCGTTTGTGAGGTAGCGCAAGGAAACAGACGAAAGAAATGGCCCAACCCACCCCCATACACATGTATATACATAAGTCCACACACGCAAATATACATACCTACACAGCTTTCCATGGTTTACCCCAAACGCTTTACAGGCCCTGATTCAATCCACTGACAGCACGTCAACCCCGGTATACCACATCGATCCAATTCACTCTATTCCTTGCCCTCCTTTCACCCTCCTGCATGTTCAGGCCCCGATCACACAAAATCTTTTTCACTCCATCTTTCCACCTCCAATTTGGTCTCCCACTTCTCCTCGTTCCCTCCACCTCCGACACATATATCCTCTTGGTCAATCTTTCCTCATTCATTCTCTCCATGTGCCCAAACCATTTCAAAACACCCTGTTCTGCTCTCTTAACCACGCTCTTTTTATTTCCACACATCTCTCTTACCCTTACGTTACTTACTCGATCAAACTACCTCACACCACACATTGTCCTCAAACATCTCATTTCCAGCACATCCACCCTCCTGTGCACAACTCTATCCATAGCCCACGCCTCACAACCATACAACATTGTTGGAACCACTATTCCTTCAAACATACCCATTTTTGCTTTCCAAGATAATGTTCTCAACTTCCACACATTCTTCAACGCTCCCAGGATTTTCGCCCCCTCCCCCACCCTATGATTCACTTCCGTTTCCATGGTTCCATCCGCTGCCAGATCCACTCCCAGATATCTAAAACACTTTACTTCCTCCAGTTTTTCTCCATTCAAACTTACCTCCCAATTGACTTGACCCTCAACCCTACTGTACCTAATAACCTTGCTCTTATTCACATTTACTCTTAACTTTCTTCTTTCACACACTTTACCAAACTCAGTCACCAGCTTCTGCAGTTTCTCACATGAATCAGCCACCAGCGCTGTATCATCAGCGAACAACTGACTCACTTCCCAAGCTCTCTCATCCCCAACAGACTTCATACTTGCCCCTCTTTCCAAAACTCTTGCATTCACCTCCCTAACAACCCCATCCATAAACAAATTAAACAACCATGGAGACATCACACACCCCTGCCGCAAACCTACATTCACTGAGAACCAATCACTTTTCTCTCTTCCTACACGTACACATGCCTTACATCCTCGATAAAAACTTTTCACTGCTTCTAACAACTTGCCTCCCACACCATATATTCTTAATACCTTCCACAGAGCATCTCTATCAACTCTATCGTATGCCTTCTCCAGATCCATAAATGCTACATACAAATCCATTTGCTTTTCTAAGTATTTCTCACATACATTCTTCAAAGCAAACACCTGATCCACACATCCTCTACCACTTCTGAAACCACACTGCTCTTCCCCAATCTGATGCTCTGTACATGCCTTCACCCTCTCAATCAATACCCTCCCATATAATTTACCAGGAATACTCAATAAACTTATACCTCTGTAATTTGAGCACTCACTCTTATCCCCTTTGCCTTTGTACAATGGCACTATGCACGCATTCCGCCAATCCTCAGGCACCTCACCATGAGTCATACATACATTAAATAAACTTACCAACCAGTCAATCATACAGTCACCCCCTTTTTTAATAAATTCCACTGCAATACCATCCAAACCTGCTGCCTTGCCGGCTTTCATCTTCCGCACCCAAACGCTTCACAGCCCTGATTCAATCCACTGACAGCACGTCAACCCCAGTATACCACATCGATCCAATTCACTCTATTCCTTGCCTCCTTTCACCCTCCTGCATGTTCAGGCCCCGATCACACAAAATCTTTTTCACTCCATCTTTCCACCTCCAATTTGGTCTCCCACTTCTCCTCGTTCCCTCCACCTCCGACACATATATCCTCTTGGTCAATCTTTCCTCATTCATTC